>NW_025745175.1:0-55863 GCF_021184085.1 Oncorhynchus gorbuscha
CCAGAGCTGTTATCAGATAATGAAATGCTCATTTCTCTACTATAAGCCACCTCCAACGTTATTTTAGAGAATTAGGACCTTGACAGCTGATTAAACAGGAGTATTTATGTCTGTAATAAAATGGGCTATCTAGTCTATAATGACTAAAGAGTTGACTCACTCCCCACATCAGGGCTTTTTAGGTTTTAAGCTGGGGGGCTCCGGGAATGCAAACGTGGTATGTAAGGGATGTGTGGTTGGGAAAGTGAAGGTGCAATTCAGGGAGGGAGTTGACTTGTGTGTCCTGCTCCATCCTTTATTTTATATCTCAGAAGGCTGCAGTGTGGACCAATCTTGGAAGGCCGAGGTGGAAGGTGACAATCAAATCAGCCAATCAGAGGGAAGCAACTCGGGTGACATTTTCCTAAGGCTCCTGGACTTAACTGACCACAGCCTTCCTATCGAGTCCACCAATGAGCTGCAAGTGATGCTAGGGTTCCATGGGTTCACTTGAGAGATTGGATGATAGGATTTGTAGTTCAAAGTTACCCACCCATTTACTGACCTCCTTCAGTACATAGGCAACATCACTGGAAGGGAACTAGCTCAGAATTTCACTATTTGACATTTCATGTATGGCAAATATTGGAGTTAAATTCTTAGCTAGATGGGACCCTGAGCACCTGAATCAAATCAAATGAGAGAATCGAAAACAGCAGGTCTGGGACAAGGTGGCATGTCCGGTGAACAAGTCAGGGTTCCATAGCCGCAGGCAGAACAGTTGAAACTGGAGCAGCAGTACGACCAGGTGGACTGGGGACAGTCATCAGGCCAGGTAGTCCTGAGACATGGTCCTAGGGCTCAGGTCCTCCGGGAGGGGAGGGAGAGAGTATTAGAGGGAGCATACTTAAATCCACACAGGACACCAGATAAGACAGGAGAATTACACCAGATATAACAAACTGACCCTAGTGGTGTAGGGGGCGGGGGGGAAGGCTGAGTATAGCCCACAAAGATCTCCTCCACTGCTCGAGGCAGAAGGGGCGCAAAACCAAACAGGAAGATCATGTTAGTTACTCAACCCACTCAAGTGACGCATCCCTCCTAGGAAAGGCATGAAGAGCACTAGTAAGCCAGTGTCTCGGCCCCCGTAATAGTTTCAGAGGCAGAGAATCCCAGTGGAGAGAGGGGAGCCGGCCAGGCAGAGAGCAAGGGCGGTTTGACGCTGCAGTGCCTTGCCGTTATATATGCCATTTAGCAGACGCTTTTATCCAAAGCGACTTACAGTCATGTGTGCATACATTCTACGTATGGGTGGTCCCGGGATCGAACCCACTACCCTGGCGTTACAAGCGCCATGCTCTACCAACGCACCCCTGGGCCAGACTACACTCAATCGTAGGACCTACTGAAGAGATGAGTCTAAAGTAAAGACTTAAAGGTCGAGGCCGAGTCTGCGTCTCTCACATCGATAGGCAGACCATTGCATAAAAATTGAGCTCTATTGGAGAACTCCCTGCCTCCAGCTGTTTGCTTAGAGACCTAGGGATGCAGGAGACCTGCGTCTTGTGACCGTAGCGTACGTGTGGGTGTGTACGGCAGGACCAAATTGGAGAGATAGTAGGTTAGCAGTAAAATCTTGATATCAGCCCTAGCCTTACATGATGCCAGTATAGAGGCTAGCACTGGACTAATTTGATACAATTTTGGTGTTCTAGTCAAATTGAGAAGCAAGTGTTTGCTTTTAACTGAAGTTTATTTAGTGCTTTATCCGGGTAGCAGCTGGAGAGTAGAACATTTCAGTAGTCTAATCTAGAAGTAAAAAAGCTCGGATTAGCCTTTCTACATAATTTTTGGACGAAAGATTACTGATTTTTGCAATGTTACAAAAGATGGAAAAAAGTTGTCCTTGAAATATTCTTGATGTGTTTGTCAAAAGAGATGTGGGACCAGAGTAATGCCGAGGTCCTTCACAGTTTTATTTTTAGACGACTGTACAACTATCAAGATGAATTGTCAGATCCAACAGAAGATGTCTTTGTTTCTTGGGACCTAGAACTAGCATCTCTGTTTTGTCCGAGTTCAAAAGTAAAACATTTGCCGCCATCCACTTCCTTATGTCTGAAACACAGGCTTCCAGGGTAGGACATTTTGGGGCTTCACTATGTTTCATCGAAATGTACAGCTGTGTGTCGTCCGCATAGCAGTGAAGAGGTAGAATATATAGTGAAACAGTAGTGGTCCTAAAACGGAACCTTGAGGCACACCAAAACTTACAAATTATTCGTCAGAGGACAAACCTTCCACAGAGATGAACTGATATCTTTCCGACAGATAAGATCTAAACCAGGCAAGAACTTGTCCGTGTAGACCAATTAGGGTTTCCTATCTCTCCAAAAAATGGTGGTGATCGGTGGTGTCAAAATCAGCACTAAGGTCTGGGAGCACGAGGACAGATGCAGAGCCTTGGTCTGATGCCATTAAAAATGTAATTTACCACCTTCATGAGTGCAGTCTCAGTGCTATGATGAGGTCTTAAACTAAACTGAAGCGTTTCATGTACATTATTTGTCTTCAGGAAGGCAGAGAGATGCTGGGCAAATTATTGTTATTATTTTTTAGAGGAATAGGATATTCGATATCGGCCGGGTCAATGTTTTGCTTTTTCCAAGAGAGGCTTTATTACTGCCACTTTTAGAGAGTTTGGTACATATCCGGAGGATAGAGAGCCATCCATTATGCTCAACATAGGAGGGGCAAGCACAGGAAGTAGCTCTTTGAACTACTGAGTTGAAATAGGGGTCAGTACGCAGCTTGAAGGTTTAGAGGACATGACTATTTTCATGTGTCAAGAGTTACAGGATTAGAAAACTTTAGTCGTAGAAGTTCAGGAATTCATCACTGATGAAGTGAAATACATCTTCTCTTGGGGTATGCTGCTTCAAAGAGGAGTTACCTTTGTGACTGTATCAAAATACATTTAGGATTGTTCTTATTCTCCTCAATTAGGTAAAAAAAATAGGGTGATCGAGCAGCAGTGAGGGCTCTTTGATATTGCACAGTACTGTCTTTTCCAAGACTTCCAGTTTGTGGAGAGCCACTTCCGTTCCGATTTTCTGGGAGCTTGCTTCAGGCCTCTGATATTTTCTGTATACCAGGGAGCTAAGCTTTAGAATTTCTAGGGTATTACGCTAGGTTAAATTTAGAATTTTCGATTTCTGATTGGGTTGGAGGGAGTCTGGAAAGGGCATTTAGGAATTGTTGGGTTGTCTGAGAATTTATAGCATGGCTTTTGATGATCCTCGGTTGGGGTCTGAGCAGATTATTTGTTGCAATTGTAAACGTAAAAAGATGGTGGTTCGATAGTCCAGGATTATGAGGAACAACAATTAGATCCACAATATTTATTCCACGGACAAAAACTAGATCCAGGGTATGACTGTGGCAATGAGTAGTCCCGGAGACATGTTGGACAAAACCCACTAGTGTAACCAGGAGGAGAGGCCTCATTTAACACAGTAAATCCATTAGGCTTGAACCATGTTTCAGTCAGGCCAGTCACATCAACATTATGATCAGTGTTTAGTTCATTGACTATGACTGCCTTGCAAGTGAGGGATCTAACATTTAGTAGCCCTATTTTGATGTGAGATATCACAATCTCTTTCAATAATGACCAGAATGGAGGAAGTCTTTACTCCAGTGAGATTGCTAAGGCGAACACCGCCATGTTTAGTTTTGCCCAACATAGATTGAGGCACAGACATGATGTCAATGGGGATAGCTGAGCTGACTACACTGACAGTGCTAGTGGCAGACTCCACTAAGCTGGCTGGCTGGCTAACAGCCTGCTGCCAGCCTGCTGTCCAGCCTGCCCTCTATCTCATTGTGGAGCTGATGAGTTAGGGCCCTGTCCTCCAGTTAGGATGGAGTCCATCAATCCTCAGCTGGCCAGGCTTGGTCCTGTTTGTGGGTGAGTCCCAGAAAGAGGGCCAATTATCTACAAAGTATATCTTTTGGGATGTAGTAAAAAGTTTTCTACCAGCGATCTATCTAAGAGATGGTTGCCGTTTACGATCCCCTAAACAAATGTGCTATTGTGCGTGTTTATCCGCTTTATTTGTAATTCATATTATACATAATGTTTCTGCCATCATCTCTTATGACCAGAAAGAGCTTCTAGATATCAGGACAGCGATTACTCACCCCGTACTGGAAGAATATATATTTTTCTTTAATGAGTCAGATGCAAAGGATTTACTCCAGACACCGACAAGGCCCTCACCCCCAGTCATTCGCAGGAGAAAGAGATGGAGTATCAGGTGTGTAGGTCTGGGTGCCCTGTAAGGTGGGTAATCTGCCTTTACCATCGGTCCTATTAGCCAAAGTACAATCATTGGATAATAAAATAGACGAGCAACGAGCACATACAGTATATCCTACAAATGGGACATTAAAAACGGTAAGCTGGCAAACCAATGCTAGCACTAAGACCGCACTCAATGAGCTGTATACGGGCAAAAAAACTCTATACCACCTTCACACACAGAGACAAGTACAAAGCTCTCCCTCGCCCTCCATTTGGCAAATCTGACCATAATTCTATCCTCCTGATTCCTGCTTACAAGTGAAAACTAAAGTAGGAAGCACCAGTGACTCGGTCAATAAAAAATAGGTAAGATGAAGCAGATGCTAAGCTACAGGACTGTTTTGCTAACACAGACTGGAATATATTCTGGGATTCTTCCCATGGCATTGAGGAGTACACCACATCAGTCACTGACCTCATCAATATGTGCATCAACGACATCGTTCCCACAGTGACTGTACGTACATACCCCAACCAGAAGCAATGGATTACAGGCAACATCCGCACTGAGCTAAAGGGTAGAGCTGCCGCTTTCAAGGAGCGGGACTCTAACCCGGAAGCTTACAAGAAATCTCGCTATGCCCTCCGACGAACCATAGAACAGGCAAAAAGTCAATACAGAACTAGGATCGAATCGTACTACACCGGCTCTGACGCTCGTCAGATGTGGCAGGGCTTGCAAACTATTACATACAACAAAGGGAAGCACAGCCGAGAGCTGCCCAGTGACACGAGCCATCCAGACGAGCTAAATTACTTCTATGCTCGCTTCGAGGCAAGTAACACTGAGACATGCATGAGAGCATCAGCTGTTCCAGACAAGTGTGTGATCACGCTCTCCGTAGCAGATGTGAGTAAGAGCTTTAAACAGGTCAACATTCATAAGGCCGCAGGTCTAGAAGGATTACCAGGACGTGTACTCCGAGCATGCGCTGACCGACTGGCAAGTGTCTTCACTTAACCAATTGATTTATCAGTGTTATTCTCTAAGTTTGTTGGACTTCAGAAGGAAAATAAATGTAGCTAATGGGTGAACGTTTGTTCACTCAACAAACTTTGCTCACAGTGAGATGAATGTATAAAAACTTGTTGAGTCTAATTACAATTTCATGTTTGTTTTTGGAAGTCAACACTGTATGGAGGCAGGGCTTTCTCCTATAGAGCTCCATTTTTATGGAACGGTCTGCCTACCCATGTCAGAGACGCAAACTCGGTCTCAACCTTTAAGTCTTTACTGAAGACTCATCTCTTCAGTGGGTCATATGATTGAGTGTAGTCTGGCCCAGGAGTGGGAAGGTGAACGGAAAGGCTCTGGAGCAACGAACCGCCCTTGCTGTCTCTGCCTGGCCGGTTCCCCTCTTTCCACTGGGATTCTCTGCCACTAACCCTATTACAGGGGCTGAGTCACTGGCTTACTGGGGCTCTCTCATGCCGTCCCTGGAGGGGGTGCGTCACCTGAGTGGGTTGATTCACTGTTGTGGTCATTCTGTCTGGGTTGGCGCCCCCTCCCCCCCCTTGGGTTGTGCCGTGGCGGAGATCTTTGTGGGCTATACTCAGCCTTGTCTCAGGATGGTAAGTTGGTGGTTGAAGATATCCCTCTAGTGGTGTGGGGGCTGTGCTTTGGCAAAGTGGGTGGGGTTATATCCTTCCTGTTTGGCCATGTCCGGGGGTGTCCTCGGATGG
Organism: Oncorhynchus gorbuscha; assembly: GCF_021184085.1. NCBI lineage: Eukaryota > Metazoa > Chordata > Actinopteri > Salmoniformes > Salmonidae > Oncorhynchus > Oncorhynchus gorbuscha. The sequence goes on from NW_025745175.1 coordinate 6,032, forward strand.
GGCCACAGTGTCTCCTGACCCCTCCTGTCTCAGCCTCCAGTATTTATGCTGCAGTAGTTTGTGTCGGGGCTAGGGTCAGTTTGTTATATCTGGAGTACTTCTCCTGTCCTATTCGGTGTCCTGTGTGAATCTAAGTGTGCGTTCTCTAATTCTCTCCTTCTTTCTTTCTCTCTCTCGGAGGACCTGAGCCCTAGGACCATGCCCCAGGACTACCTGACATGATGACTCCTTGCTGTCCCCAGTCATGCTGGTCATTTATGAACATTTGAACATCTTGGCCATGTTCTGTTATAATCTCCACCCGGCACAGCCAGAAGAGGACTGGCCAACCCACATATGCTCTCTCTAATTCTCTCTTTCTTTCTCTCTCTCGGAGGACCTGAGCCCTAGGACCGTGCCCCAGGACTACCTGACATGATGACTCCTTGCTGTCCCCAGTCCACCTGACTGTGCTGCTGCTCCAGTTTCAACTGTTCTGCCTTATTATTATTCAACCATGCTGGTCATTTATGAACATTTGAACATCTTGGCCATGTTCTGTTATAATCTCCACCCGGCACAGCCAGAAGAGGACTGGCCACCCCACATAGCCTGGTTCCTCTCTAGGTTTCTTCCTAGGTTTTGGCCTTTCTAGGGAGTTTTTCCTAGCCACTGTGTTTCTACACCTGCATTGCTTGCTGTTTGGGGTTTTAGGCTGGGTTTCTGTACAGCACTTTGAGATATCAGCTGATGTACGAAGGGCTATATAAATAAATTTGATTTGATTTGTATGTTGGTTCAGCTATATTCCCAGATGTGGAGCAAACTCACAACCCTATTGCAGCTGGTTGCCTTACAATTGTACGTTGAATTGTTTTCTTTTTAGACCTGTGTTTTTGCATGTACATTGATTGGTTGATTATCTTAAGCTACACCAACATAAGTAACATACATTTTTCTAAAGAAATCCAATCTGTTATTAGTTGGACTTTTTGCATCTGTTACTGAGATGGCTGTTCCAGTTATTATTGAGACTACCTAAATCAAATAGAAGTATTTCCTGGCAGTCATTGTCAGTGCAGGTTGGGGGTGATTAACGTTCTCTGGCTGGATTCCAATTTTTCAAGTTGAATTGGATGTTCACTCAACGTCAAATGAAAAGTTGAGTGAACATTCAAATTCAACTTGAGAATGTATGTTGGTTCAGCTATATGCCAAACATTTTTGCAAACTCACAATCCTATTGCAGTCTGCTGCCTTACAATTGTACATTGATTCAACTTTTTTATAGTGCAGGGAGACAAAATACACCTCTCAACTCAAAGTGCAATGTAGCCTAGTTTAATTTCAACACAGGTGTATAGCGAGATAAAGTCAAGTTGAATTTGAAATGTGTTGATTGATCCATACACTTGTATTGCAATGATGAGACTGCTTATCATTTTTCTAAGGAGTCGAGGAGGCCTTGTTTATCAAATAAGATCAATGATCACTCACACTGCCAAAGTAGAAGAAGAGAGGATGAGAAGTGGAGTACAATAAAGTTGACCATTGAGATGTAGATTAGTTGCCCTTGGCTGGGAAGCTGATCCTAGATCTGTGCCGACAGGCAAGTAGCAGGGAAGATATGAGGGGAGGGGTTCTCAATTGTAGACACCTTTAGTTAGTTAATGAGTGCAGGGCTGGATAGATGGGGGTATAAAGACAAGCAGGGAGCTGTGGCTGACTCTACTGTCACTGTCTTATAGTCACCATGTCTTTCTCAGGGAAATACCAGATGGAGTCACATGAGAACTTTGAGTCTTTCATGGAGGCTGTTGGTAAGTCTTGCAGTTGGGTTTGTACATTTGATTAGACTTGGGGTGTTAATTTCAGAAGTCGTAGTCCTTTCAGTAATGAAGATCAATGGTGACTGCGAATGCAATGGGTACTTGAAATGGTGTTAGATTTAACAAATTATAGGTTTTTTTGAATAACTTTCACTGAATGTTTAATTTAAGACTTAACACCGCTAGTTTGGTTTGGGCTAACTATTTTGAACTTCCAGCACTAATGGGATTGTTAAATGATTTGCCTAGGCATTAATGATTTATTGTGTCATTGAGATTCAAACCTATGCTCTTCTGTCCTCTATCCATGGAATTAATCCACTGTGCCACCAGGATGGAGTTGTCATGCATTAGTTTTGTAACTCATTGAAAGTGGATAAATTTAGTCTATTCAGACCATTTCAACAGGAACAAGCACTCATTAAGATCACTGTGTTTAACACACTTAAGAAAAGAAGGCGTTTGTTGAAGCTGAGAACGGAATGTGTTTTGATCAATGTTTTTGTATGGCAAGTTCTTAGTGTTCTGAGAACATGACTTTAACTGTAACTATGAGAACCTACAGAACATTATGCTGAAGCACTGACATTCCCACAGGAGAATATTTAAAGTCGGCTGAAAATTCCCAATGTAAAATGACTAATGTTCCTAGAACTTTACCTTAAATTAAATGTCCTTTCAGGAAATATTCTGATCAAATAATGAAATGCCAAGAAAATAACATTTTGTCAAATTCCTTAATGAGAATGTTCCAAAGCCAAGCAACTGTCCTGCACCATAATGTGGTATGCAAAATAACCAAGCCCTAAAACGTATGGTCCTCAGAATGTTATGTGCTAGCTGGGAATGCATTCAGATCACTGTGTTGCCATATTATAGTGCATCAGCGCTTTACTTCAGCAGTAATAATTCAGTGTTCATGTCCCACTTCATTAACTTTTTGTAGTACTAAAAAGCACCGCATATGACTCTCTCGCTGCCGCAAACATGTAGGTATCCCTGATGAGCTTATCCAGGAGGGCAAAGACCTCAAGAGCATCTCTGAGATTGAGGAGACTGGAGACCACTTCAAGGTGACTGTCACCACGGGGACAAAGATCCTCACCAACTCCTTCACCATTGGCCAGGAGACGGAGCTCGAGTCGCCGACCGGGGGAAGGTCAATGTGGGTGGCGCATGTCACAACCCAACCATGAGTTTCATACATCTCCCTACATATACAGCCAGTATCTAACTAAACTATAAGTTCAGCTGATATGGGGTCACTATGGTTAGTTCAGGTCCCAGTGATGTTGTGGGAGGACTGACTTTCGTTGGCAGAATCTCCTCTGCTCTCCTGGGACTGGGCGCACAGTTATGTCTCAAAACCAACTCGCACACCTGATGCACACTGTCACACTTTTTTTTCTTCTCCATATATGGCCATCCAACTTGGGCCTGTTAAATTGGTCCTAGTTGGTGACCACTGCTTTCAGAGCTAACCGTTGACCTCTCCTGTTTCAGTCTGTGGTGATGAGGGAAGGTAACAAGCTGACGGCCATCCTGAATGGGATCGAATATGTCACAGAACTTACAGACGCAAACACCCTCGTCAACGTGAGTCTGGGGCATATGGCTGGGGGTTTCACGAAGCGACACAATTTCAGGGTTATTTTATACCATTAACAAAATGGTTAGTCTATGACAGTGCCGTGAACGCAATTCAACAGTTTGCTGCCGCCAATGTTCTAATTACATGCTGACCCCACCGCTCGCGTCGCAAAATAAATGTACGTGTTATTCAATCATTGCACCCACACTGCTCGCGCGCCTCAGCAAGCATCTGCGTGGCCAGGTGCTAAAATAGAAATTGGTTCTATTTGATGTGCTGCAAGTCTGGCCTCTCCAATCTCCTCATTGGTTCTTAGGAGCATATACCCATGTGGGTGATTGCAAGATTAACTTTAAGGTCCACACTCTGGTCAGTTGTAACGTTGGTTGTCAACCGCCATATAAAGGAGGCGAGATGATGAGAAACATTCGGTTTTCTGTGGCTTAATTGTCAGAGTAGAGGACCTTGTGCATTTCAGGTAAAATAACAACCCAATGTTTATATACTAGGACAAATTAGCTAGCTAAATTGCCATGTTTCGGAGTTTGTTTTGATATTTCAACCTGCATGTCCTGATCGCTTTTAGTGTGGGTGAATGAGCGCGTCCGGTTTGCTAAGCATAGTGTACTGGCATGGATTTATTGAGTGTAATGATTACAGATGCTTTCTCTTTTCAGACCATGACTCTGTCTGGCATGTCATACAAGAGGACCAGCAAACGAATGTGAAGATCTACTGCACTCTTTGGATTAATAAAATGTGAAAGGCATTGAATGGTCTGGTCTCAGCATTTCATATCAATGGGTAGAACTTCAGGGGAAAATTGAAGTTTGTAATAATAAGGCAAGGTTTGAGTTGGCTGAATGTGGGATTCAATAGAATAGCGTAGTTCCGTGAACATTACACTCGGGCCAAAATGGATTTTCTACATTTTAATGTGACTGCTTTATAGCAAATGTCAACCCATCAGTGTAGAAATGAATGCTTTGGTAGTTCCATCTAGTCTGTTGCAATATGGGTCAGAATCCTACCACATTGGGTGCATCAAAAGCAGATTCCTCAATTTCCAGTTATTTTGGAAAATCAAGTTTCAGGCAATGTTTTTGGACATTGCTTTCACTAGTTCCACCCCAGTGTAGCTGACAAGGGGCTAAAGGTGCACCATTTGAGGGTGACTGGTTTCCCAGCTACAGTGTGGTTGGACCCTGGGACTAAACACCTCCCTCTGCAACTGGATCCTGCACTTCCTGATGGGCCGCCCCCAGGTGGTAAGGGTAGGCAACAACACGTCTGCCACACCGATCCTCAACACTTGGGCCCCTCCTGTACTCCCCTGGTCACCCACGACTGCGTGGTTAAACATGACTCCAACACCAAGTTTGAGGTGCACCACAACACCAGTGGTAGGCCTGGTCACTGACAATGATGAGACCTGGCAGTGTGGTGCCAGGACAACCTCTCCCTCAATGTGAGCACAACAAAGGAGCTGATCGTTGACTACAGGAAAAGGCGTGCTAAACAAGCCCCCATTAACATCGACAGAGCGAGTTTCAAGTTCTTTGTCACATTACCAACGAACTATCATGGTCCTAACACACCAAGACAGTTGTGAAGGGGGCACAACACCTTTTCCCCCACCCCCTCTGTGTTGTACACTGCTACTCGCTGTTTATCTATGCATAGTCCCTTCACATATGTGCAAATTACCTCCACTAACCTCTACCCCCGCATATAGCCTCGTTATTGCTACTTAAATTCTTTTTACTTGATTTAGTAAATATTTTATCTTCTTGAACTGCTTTGTTAAGGGCTTGTAAGGTGTACACTTGTCTTTGGCGCATGTGACAAAGTTTGATTTGAAGTGTAGTGTCTTAACACTTAGTACTTATTTATGTAATAAGAAATCAAATCAAATCAAATTTATTTATATAGCCCTTCGTACATCAGCTGATATCTCAAAGTGCTGTACAGAAACCCAGCCTAAAACCCCAAACAGCAAACAATGCAGGTGTAAAAGCACGGTGGCTAGGAAAAACTCCCTAGAAAGGCCAAAACCTAGGAAGAAACCTAGAGAGGAACCGGGCTATGTGGGGTGGCCAGTCCTCTTCTGGCTGTGCCGGGTAGAGATTATAACAGAACATGACCAAGATGTTCAAATGTTCGTAAATGACCAGCATGGTCAAATAATAAGGCAGAACAGTTGAAACTGGAGCAGCAGCACAGTCAGGTGGACTGGGGACAGCAAGGAGCCATCATGTCAGGTAGTCCTGGGGCACGGTCCTAGGGAGGTCCTCCGAGAGGAGAGAAAGAGTTCATATGGGGTGGCCAGTCCTCTTCTGGCTGTGCCGGGTGGAGATTATAACAGAACGTGGCCAATGTTCAAATGTTCATAAATGACCAGCATGGTTGAATAATAGTAAGGCAGAACAGTTGAAACTGGAGCAGGAGCATGGCCAGGTGGACTGGGGACAGCAAGGAGTCCTCATGTCAGGTAGGCCATGGGATATGGTCCTTGGGCCCAGGCCAGTTGAAACTGGAGCAGCAGCATGGCCAGGTGGACTGGGGACAGCAAGGAGTCATGTCAGGTAGTCCTGGGGCATGGTCCTAGGGCTCAGGTCCTCCGAGAGAGAGAGAGGAGAGAATTAGAGAACGCACACTTAGATTCACACAGGACACCGAATAGGACAGGAGAAGTACTCCAGATAAACAAACTGACCCTAGCCCCCCGACACATAAACTACTGCAGCATAAATACTGGAGGCTGAGACAGGAGGGGTCAGGAGACACTGTGGCCCCATCCGAGGACACCCCCGGACAGGGCCAAACAGGAAGGATATAACCCCACCCACTTTGCCAAAGCACAGCCCCCACACCACTAGAGGGAAATCTTCAACCACCAACTTACCATCCTGAGACAAGGCCGAGTATAGCCCACAAAGATCTCCGACACGGAAAGAAAGACTCTGAATACAAGCAATTGAATTGTAGCTTCACATTTACTCAAAAAGGTTAGTACCAGAATAACAGAACAATACTGCGCATGACCAAGGGCGCTTCATCCTTAAAGGGGACAATCCGTAATTAACAGAACATAACATTCCTTCTCTTATACAATCAGTTACTTTTACCAAACCACAACTGAAACATTTCCCAGAACTTGTAGTTATTTTGCATCTTTTAATTTGAACTTGAACAGTTTTTTGTTTATAAGTCTAGTCTGTCTGGTGGACGGTGCCTTCGTTCTGGGTAGCGCCTCAGATTGTCTGGAGGCTCCTGAACATCCTCAGTGTGTGCTTGTTCCATTATAGCGTCTGCTATAGCAGCACCTTCATCAACACGTTCCCTTCTTTCAGCCTGGGGTCTCTCTACTGCCCCACCGTCCTCTACAGTTCCTTGTGTGTCACTCTCGGGAGCTCTCTGTGCCTGTTCTCTCTCGATTGTTGTGCTGTTTTCCGTGGAATGCATTTGGTTAATGTGACGCCGCCACATTATGTCTGGGCTCACTTGAACCTGGTAAGTTCTGGGTCCCGTTTGTGTGTGTACGGTCCCTCTTGTCCATTTCCCTCCTCTTCTGTAGTCTCGCACCATCACTTCCTGTCCTGTTTGGAGATGGCGCTCCCGGCCACCGGAGAGCATCTTGGCTTGTTTGTTCAGCACTTCATTACGCCTGTTTGGCTTCATGATGTCCAGCTGTGTGCGGAGAGGCCTCCCGAACATCAGTGCTGCTGGGCTTTCATTTGTTGTGGCATGTGGGGTGTTTCGGTAAGAGGCCAGTAACTTGGCCAGTTTTGTTTGCAAAGTCCCTTCATCTCATTTTGCTGCACGGAGTCCTTGCTTTAGAGTTTGCACAAAGCGTTCTGCCAGCCCATTGTTGGCAGGGTGGTACGGAGCTGAAGTTGAGTGTTTGATTCCATTTACTGACATGAATCTTGTAAACTCGTCACTTACAAAAGCTTGCGCGTTGTCACTTACCAGCTGCAGTGGCAAACCGAAGCGTGCAAACGTTGTTCTGAGACACTCTATCGTCTGAGCTGAGGTGGAGAAGTCAGTGCAAAACACCTCTGGCCATTTGGAATGGGCATCAACTATAACCAGAAACATGTGATTTTCAAAAGGACCAGCGTAGTCCACATGAATTCTCTGCCATGGCTCTGCGGGCCATTCCCATGGGTGGACTGGGACAGGAGCAGGCATGTGAAGGGTTTCCAAACATCCACTACAGTTCTTTGCCATATTTTCTATCTGTTGGTCCAGACCTGGCCACCAGAAGTGGCTCCTTGCGAGCAGCTTCATTTTGACAATTCCAACATGACCTTCATGTAGTTGCTGCAAGACTCGATGTTGGCATTTCTGGGGTATCATGACTCTCATTCCCCACATCAAAAATCCCTGGTACGTTGTAATTTCGTTTCTCCGCTGGAAATACGGAGTCAGCTCCTTTCTGCCAGTAGCTGGCCATCCTGAGATGGTGTAGGTGTACACTTTTGACAAGGTCACATCTTACCTTGTCTCATGTTTGATAACTGTGCTTGTGACCGGTAGTGCCTCGAGCTGAGCGGTATGGAACATGTCCACTGCATCCACCCTCCTTTGCCTTTCTCTTGTACATGGCAGTCTGGATAATCCATCTGCATTTGTGTGGAGGGATGACGGCTTAAACTCAATGTCATACATATGACTGGCAAGGAACAGGGCATATCGCTGTAACCTGGCTGCTGTCATTGCCGGAATGCCTTTCTTTGGACTGAAAATGGAAAGCAACGGCTGGTGATCTGTAACCAGTGTGAAACGCTTGCCATATAGGTATGCGTGGAATTTCTTGACGCCCCACACTAGTGCCAGTGCTTCTTTGTCGATTTGTGAGTAGTTTTTCTCTGCATCATTCAATGTTCGTGACGCAAATGCAACTGGCCTCTCTGACCCATCTTTCAGTGTGTGTGAAAGGACTGCCCCTAATCCATAAGGGGATGCATCACAAGCCAACTTCACTGGCATTTCAGGGTCGTAATGCATCAGGACCTGTTCAGATGTTATGAGCCGTTTTGCCTCCAGAAATGCATTTTCACATTGCTCTGTCCACCGCCATGTCCTATTCTTTTCCAGGAGCTGATTTAGAGGCTGGAGTACTGCTGAAAGGTTTGGGAGGAATCTTCTGTAGTAATTGATCAGTCCCGTGAAAGATCTCACTTCTGTGATATTTTGTGGTCGTGGTGCCTGTACCACTGCCTCGATTTTGTCCTGTGTTTTGTGCAATCCATTACAGTCAATCTCATGTCCACAGAAGACAATCTTGTCTTTGAAGAACTCACACTTCTTTAAGTTTGCCTGTAGACCATACTCTTTCAGTCTTTTCAGGACCTCTTCCAGGTTAGCCAGGTGCTCTTTGTCGGTGCGTCCTGTTATGATCATGTCATCCAGGATACACTGGGTTCCTGGGATTCCTTGCAAAATCTGGTCAATAGTTCGTTGCCAAATGGCTGGGGCTGATGCAATGCCAAACACCAGGCGGTTATACCTGTATAGCCCTTTGTGTGTGTTTATTGTCAGGTACTGTTTGGAACTCTCTTCAACCGGTAGCTGCAGGTAAGCCTGTTTCAGATCGATTTTACTGAAGTGTTTCCCACCCGCTAGTGCAGCAAAGATGTCATCCAGGCGTGGTAGGGGGTATTGGTCCACATGCAACATTGGAATCACAGTTACCTTGAAGTCCCCACACATTCTAACAGACCCGTCTTTCTTCACAATAGGAACTATGGGTGTGGCCCATTCGCTTCTGTCCACTTTCGTCAGGATCCCTGTATCCTGCAAGCGATCGATTTCCGCTTCCACCTTTGGTCTCAGGGAGTATGGAACAGATCTGGCTTTGCAGAATTTTGGGGTTGCATCATCTCTTAGTACAAGTTTTGCTGTGAAGCCTTTTACTGTTCCCATCTGATCACTGAAAACGGTATTGTATTTATTCCGCAAGTGTTCCAGTGTTTGGTCTGTGCCTTTCTCTTTGGACTGGAACGTGTGGAGCATTTTCAAGTCACACCACTTCAGCTTTATTTTTGAAAGCCATTCCCTGCCAAATAATGGGGGCCAGTTCCAGGCACCACATACAGCTGTAACTGCTGTGTTTGCCCCCCATAATGCACTCTGACCTGCAACGCCCCCATTGGGCTCAATCTCTCTCCTGAGTATGTCTTCAGCAACACATTTGTGTTCTTCAGCTTGATAGCCTTAAAGTGCTCATTGTAGACAGTAGTGGAAATAATAGACACTGCAGATCCTGTGTCCAGCTCCATTTTGAGGGGTTTGCCTTCGATATCTGGTGTCACCCATATTATGCTACTGCTGGGAGAAGTCACTGTGTTTAACTCCATTGTACCAATTAATCGTTCATCTGAATCACTGCCACTGTTCCCTGCTAGTGCATTCACAGACCCTTTAATTTTCTCAGTTTTCCTGTTGTGACTGAATTTGGCTTTGCATGCTCTTTGAATGTGCCCCCTTCTACTGCATTTGTGACAAATTTCGTCTTTGAAACGGCAGTCCTCTGCTCTGTGACCATCTCTGTCACACCTGTTGCATTTTTCGGCCACACGGGGGCGTTGTCGACTGCGTGAACTTGTGCAGGGAAATTTGTGACAGGTCGGTACTTCTTTTACTTTGCAACTCAAAAGTATCTTTAGTCGCGATTTCCATAGCCACAGCAATTTCAACAGCCTTTGCAAATGTGAGCTCTGATTCTGTAAGCAAACGTTTTTGAATGTGTTCATGTTTCAGTCCACAAACAAATCTATCCCTTAATGTGTCATTTAGGTTCTCTCCCAACTGGCAATGTTCAGACAGTTTCTTCAACACTGCTACATATGTCCTAACACCCTCCCCCCTCATTCTGATCTCTCTTGTGGAAACAAAAACGTTCCGCGATGAGGAGTGGTTTAGGTGATAGGTGATTTTGCAATATCTCCACAATCTCTGTGAATGTTTTATTTGAGGGCTTCAGAGGGGCAGTCAGATCTCTTAGCAAACTGTATGTTTTTGGGCCAATTAAACTCAACAACGCTGGCACTCTCTTGTTATCAGCAATGTCGTTTGCAATGAAGTACTGTTCCAGTCGTTCAATGTAAGTTGCCCAGTTTTCTTGCGTGTCATCAAACACATCTATTTTCCCGATGCTAGCCATTCTCTTTACCTCCGGCTCCACGGGTCTTTGATCTGCCGCCTCGTTCTCGTCAGCTCTCCCTCGTCCTCACTGCTTGCTAGCTGTTGTGCTACAGGGTCAAAATCTTCCTCTCTTCCTACGAACTCCATCTGTATTCGTGATGCACACTGCAGGTAATCATCCTCGTCGCCATTGTAGTGTCTTAACACTTAGTACTTATTTATGTAATAAGAAAGACTCTGAATACAAGCAATTGAACTGTAGCTTCACATTTACTCAAAAAGGTTAGTACCAGAATAACATAGAACAATACTGCACATGACCAAGGGCGCTTCATCCTTAAAGGGGACAATCCGTAATTAACAGAACATAACATGAAGTGTCATGGACGTAGGAATTGAAGGGTTGATTTGTATGACATATTTGTATAATGTGAGATCACTACTGCCGGCTGTTAATTTCTTGACACCTGCCGCCATAGGTTTGTTCATGCTTATTGGCTAGTTCTTCAGGGCCTACTCCTGTGTGGTGTGTGTAGAAAATGATACTCATTCTACTTAAACATCCGTTACTCAAACTGTCTTCATAAGCTAGGTGGGATCATGTCATAAAGATGCATTTTAATCTTGCAGATCATCCTGTGAGTTTCATGTCTTCTCTCAAGGTCTTGGTGTGTGTTCACTGCAGGATGGCATAGGCCTTATACATGCAGTGTCCCACCTATTTTCCCTGCCTTCATTGTTACCATCCCCAGAGCGCTTTTAGGATGGTATTGTTTACTGTCAAAGTAATATTGAGCCATTTATACTGCACAAATATAAATGCAATATGTCAAATCCTTTCATGTGCTGAAATAAAAGATCCCAGATCCCACTAAAATGTACAGTTTTGTCACAATGCCGCAATGTCTCAAGTTGAGAGTGTGCAATTGGCATTCTGACTGCAGGACTGTCCACCAGAGCTGTTATCAGATAATGAAATGCTCATTTCTCTACTATAAGCCACCTCCAACGTTATTTTAGAGAATTAGGACCTTGACAGCTGATTAAACAGGAGTATTTATGTCTGTAATAAAATGCGCTATCTAGTCTATAATGACTAAAGAGTTGACTCACTCCCCACATCAGGGCTTTTTTAGGTTTTAAGCTGGGGGGCTCCGGGAATGCAAACGTGGTATGTAAGGGATGTGTGGTTGGGAAAGTGAAGGTGCAATTCAGGGAGGGAGTTGACTTGTGTGTCCTGCTCCATCCTTTATTTTATATCTCAGAAGGCTGCAGTGTGGACCAATCTTGGAAGGCCGAGGTGGAAGGTGACAATCAAATCAGCCAATCAGAGGGAAGCAACTCGGGTGACATTTTCCTAAGGCTCCTGGACTTAACTGACCACAGCCTTCCTATCGAGTCCACCAATGAGCTGCAAGTGATGCTAGGGTTCCATGGGTTCACTTGAGAGATTGGATGATAGGATTTGTAGTTCAAAGTTACCCACCCATTTACTGACCTCCTTCAGTATATAGGCAACATCACTGGAAGGGAACTAGCTCAGAATTTCACTATTTGACATTTCATGTATGGCAAATATTGGAGTTAAATTCTTAGCTAGATGGGACCCTGAGCACCTGAATCAAATCAAATGAGAGAATCGAAAACAGCAGGTCTGGGACAAGGTGGCATGTCCGGTGAACAAGTCAGGGTTCCATAGCCGCAGGCAGAACAGTTGAAACTGGAGCAGCAGTACGACCAGGTGGACTGGGGACAGTCATCAGGCCAGGTAGTCCTGAGACATGGTCCTAGGGCTCAGGTCCTCCGGGAGGGGAGGGAGGGAGAGAGTATTAGAGGGAGCATACTTAAATCCACACAGGACACCAGATAAGACAGGAGAATTACACCAGATATAACAAACTGACCCTAGTGGTGTAGGGGGCGGGGGGGGGAGGCTGAGTATAGCCCACAAAGATCTCCTCCACTGCTCGAGGCAGAAGGGGCGCAAAACCAAACAGGAAGATCATGTTAGTTACTCAACCCACTCAAGTGACGCATCCCTCCTAGGAAAGGCATGAAGAGCACTAGTAAGCCAGTGTCTCGGCCCCCGTAATAGTTTCAGAGGCAGAGAATCCCAGTGGAGAGAGGGGAGCCGGCCAGGCAGAGAGCAAGGGCGGTTTGACGCTGCAGTGCCTTGCCGTTATATATGCCATTTAGCAGACGCTTTTATCCAAAGCGACTTACAGTCATGTGTGCATACATTCTACGTATGGGTGGTCCCGGGATCGAACCCACTACCCTGGCGTTACAAGCGCCATGCTCTACCAACGCACCCCTGGGCCAGACTACACTCAATCGTAGGACCTACTGAAGAGATGAGTCTAAAGTAAAGACTTAAAGGTCGAGGCCGAGTCTGCGTCTCTCACATCGATAGGCAGACCATTGCATAAAAATTGAGCTCTATTGGAGAACTCCCTGCCTCCAGCTGTTTGCTTAGAAGTTCTAGGGACAATAAGGAGACCTGCGTCTTGTGACCGTAGCGTACGTGTAGGTGTGTACGGCAGGACCAAATTGGAGAGATAGTAGGTTAGCAGTAAAATCTTGATATCAGCCCTAGCCTTACATGATGCCAGTATAGAGAGGCTAGCACTGGACTAATTTGATACAATTTTGGTGTTCTAGTCAAGATTCCAGAAGCCGTGTTTAGCACTAACTGAAGTTTATTTAGTGCTTTATCCGGGTAGCTGGAGAGTAGAACATTTCAGTAGTCTAATCTAGAAGTAAAAAAAGCTCGGATTAGCCTTTCTACATAATTTTTGGACGAAAGATTACTGATTTTTGCAATGTTACAAAGATGGAAAAAAGTTGTCCTTGAAATATTCTTGATGTGTTTGTCAAAAGAGAGATGTGGGACCAGAGTAATGCCGAGGTCCTTCACAGTTTTATTTTAGACGACTGTACAACTATCAAGATGAATTGTCAGATCCAACAGAAGATGTCTTTGTTTCTTGGGACCTAGAACTAGCATCTCTGTTTTGTCCGAGTTCAAAAGTAAAACATTTGCCGCCATCCACTTCCTTATGTCTGAAACACAGGCTTCCAGGGTAGGACATTTTGGGGCTTCACTATGTTTCATCGAAATGTACAGCTGTGTGTCGTCCGCATAGCAGTGAAAGAGGTAGAATATATAGTGAAAACAGTAGTGGTCCTAAAACGGAACCTTGAGGCACACCAAAACTTACAAATTATTCGTCAGAGGACAAACCTTCCACAGAGATGAACTGATATCTTTCCGACAGATAAGATCTAAACCAGGCAAGAACTTGTCCGTGTAGACCAATTAGGGTTTCCTATCTCTCCAAAAAATGGTGGTGATCGGTGGTGTCAAAATCAGCACTAAGGTCTGGGAGCACGAGGACAGATGCAGAGCCTTGGTCTGATGCCATTAAAAATGTAATTTACCACCTTCATGAGTGCAGTCTCAGTGCTATGATGAGGTCTTAAACTAAACTGAAGCGTTTCATGTACATTATTTGTCTTCAGGAAGGCAGAGAGATGCTGGGCAATATTATTGTTATTATTTTTTTAGAGGAATAGGATATTCGATATCGGCCGGGTCAATGTTTTGCTTTTCCAAGAGAGGCTTTATTACTGCCACTTTTAGAGAGTTTGGTACATATCCGGAGGATAGAGAGCCATCCATTATGCTCAACATAGGAGGGGCAAGCACAGGAAGTAGCTCTTTGAACTACTGAGTTGAAATAGGGGTCAGTACGCAGCTTGAAGGTTTAGAGGACATGACTATTTTCATGTGTCAAGAGTTACAGGATTAGAAAACTTTAGTCGTAGAAGTTCAGGAATTCATCACTGATGAAGTGAAATACATCTTCTCTTGGGGTATGCTGCTTTTTAGTTACCTTTGTGACTGTATCAAAAATACATTTAGGATTGTTCTTATTCTCCTCAATTAGGTTGGAAAAATAGGGTGATCGAGCAGCAGTGAGGGCTCTTTGATATTGCACAGTACTGTCTTTTCCAAGACTTCCAGTTTGGTGGAGAGCCACTTCCGTTCCGATTTTCTGGGAGCTTGCTTCAGGCCTCTGATATTTTCTGTATACCAGGGAGCTAATTTCTTGTGACAAATTTTCTTTTGATTTTTTGAGGTTGGGTTGTCTGAGAATTTATAGCATGGCTTTTGATGATCCTCGGTTGGGGTCTGAGCAGATTATTTGTTGCAATTGTAAACGTAAAAAGATGGTGGTTCGATAGTCCAGGATTATGAGGAACAACAATTAGATCCACAATATTTATTCCACGGGACAAAACTAGATCCAGGGTATGACTGTGGCAATGAGTAGTCCCGGAGACATGTTGGACAAAACCCACTAGTGTAACCAGGAGGAGAGGCCTCATTTAACACAGTAAATCCATTAGGCTTGAACCATGTTTCAGTCAGGCCAGTCACATCAACATTATGATCAGTGTTTAGTTCATTGACTATGACTGCCTTGCAAGTGAGGGATCTAACATTTAGTAGCCCTATTTTGCGATGTGAGATATCACAATCTCTTTCAATAATGACCAGAATGGAGGAAGTCTTTACTCCAGTGAGATTGCTAAGGCGAACACCGCCATGTTTAGTTTTGCCCAACATAGATTGAGGCACAGACATGATGTCAATGGGGATAGCTGAGCTGACTACACTGACAGTGCTAGTGGCAGACTCCACTAAGCTGGCTGGCTGGTAACAGCCTGCAGCCTCCAGTTAGGATGGAGCCTCCAGTTAGGATGGAGTCCATCAATCCTCAGCTGGCCAGGCTTGGTCCTGTTTGTGGGTGAGTCCCAGAAAGAGGGCCAATTATCTACAAAGTATATCTTTTGGGATGTAGTAAAAAGTTTTCTACCAGCGATCTATCTAAGAGATGGTTGCCGTTTTACGATCCCCTAAACAAATGTGCTATTGTGCGTGTTTATCCGCTTTATTTGTAATTCATATTATACATAATGTTTCTGCCATCATCTCTTATGACCAGAAAGAGCTTCTAGATATCAGGACAGCGATTACTCACCCCGTACTGGAAGAATATATATTTTTCTTTAACGAGTCAGATGCAAAGGATTTACTCCAGACACCCGACAAGGCCCTCACCCCAGTCATTCGCAGGAGAAAGAGATGGAGTATCAGGTGTGTAGGTCCGGGTGCCCTGTAAGGTGGGTAATCTGCCTTTACCATCGGTCCTATTAGCCAAAGTACAATCATTGGATAATAAAATAGACGAGCAACGAGCACATACAGTATATCCTACAAATGGGACATTAAAAACGGTAAGCTGGCAAACCAATGCTAGCACTAACCGCACTCAATGAGCTGTATACGGGCAAAAAAACTCTATACCACCTTCACACACAGAGACAAGTACAAAGCTCTCCCTCGCCCTCCATTTGGCAAATCTGACCATAATTCTATCCTCCTGATTCCTGCTTACAAGTGAAAACTAAAGTAGGAAGCACCAGTGACTCGGTCAATAAAAAATAGGTAAGATGAAGCAGATGCTAAGCTACAGGACTGTTTTGCTAACACAGACTGGAATATATTCTGGGATTCTTCCCATGGCATTGAGGAGTACACCACATCAGTCACTGACCTCATCAATATGTGCATCAACGACATCGTTCCCACAGTGACTGTACGTACATACCCCAACCAGAAGCAATGGATTACAGGCAACATCCGCACTGAGCTAAAGGGTAGAGCTGCCGCTTTCAAGGAGCAGGACTCTAACCCGGAAGCTTACAAGAAATCTCGCTATGCCCTCCGACGAACCATAGAACAGGCAAAAAGTCAATACAGAACTAGGATCGAATCGTACTACACCGGCTCTGACGCTCGTCAGATGTGGCAGGGCTTGCAAACTATTACATACAACAAAGGGAAGCACAGCCGAGAGCTGCCCAGTGACACGAGCCATCCAGACGAGCTAAATTACTTCTATGCTCGCTTCGAGGCAAGTAACACTGAGACATGCATGAGAGCATCAGCTGTTCCAGACAAGTGTGTGATCACGCTCTCCGTAGCAGATGTGAGTAAGAGCTTTAAACAGGTCAACATTCATAAGGCCGCAGGTCTAGAAGGATTACCAGGACGTGTACTCCGAGCATGCGCTGACCGACTGGCAAGTGTCTTCACTTAACCAATTGATTTATCAGTGTTATTCTCTAAGTTTGTTGGACTTCAGAAGGAAAATAAATGTAGCTAATGGGTGAACGTTTGTTCACTCAACAAACTTTGCTCACAGTGAGATGAATGTATAAAAACTTGTTGAGTCTAATTACAATTTCATGTTTGTTTTTGGAAGTCAACACTGTATGGAGGCAGGGCTTTCTCCTATAGAGCTCCATTTTTATGGAACGGTCTGCCTACCCATGTCAGAGACGCAAACTCGGTCTCAACCTTTAAGTCTTTACTGAAGACTCATCTCTTCAGTGGGTCATATGATTGAGTGTAGTCTGGCCCAGGAGTGGGAAGGTGAACGGAAAGGCTCTGGAGCAACGAACCGCCCTTGCTGTCTCTGCCTGGCCGGTTCCCCTCTTTCCACTGGGATTCTCTGCCACTAACCCTATTACAGGGGCTGAGTCACTGGCTTACTGGGGCTCTCTCATGCCGTCCCTGGAGGGGGTGCGTCACCTGAGTGGGTTGATTCACTGTTGTGGTCATTCTGTCTGGGTTGGCGCCCCCTTCCCCCCTTGGGTTGTGCCGTGGCGGAGATCTTTGTGGGCTATACTCAGCCTTGTCTCAGGATGGTAAGTTGGTGGTTGAAGATATCCCTCTAGTGGTGTGGGGGCTGTGCTTTGGCAAAGTGGGTGGGGTTATATCCTTCCTGTTTGGCCATGTCCGGGGGTGTCCTCGGATGGGGCCACAGTGTCTCCTGACCCCTCCTGTCTCAGCCTCCAGTATTTATGCTGCAGTAGTTTGTGTCGGGGGGCTAGGGTCAGTTTGTTATATCTGGAGTACTTCTCCTGTCCTATTCGGTGTCCTGTGTGAATCTAAGTGTGCGTTCTCTAATTCTCTCCTTCTTTCTTTCTCTCTCTCGGAGGACCTGAGCCCTAGGACCATGCCCCAGGACTACCTGACATGATGACTCCTTGCTGTCCCCAGTCATGCTGGTCATTTATGAACATTTGAACATCTTGGCCATGTTCTGTTATAATCTCCACCCGGCACAGCCAGAAGAGGACTGGCCAACCCACATATGCTCTCTCTAATTCTCTCTTTCTTTCTCTCTCTCGGAGGACCTGAGCCCTAGGACCGTGCCCCAGGACTACCTGACATGATGACTCCTTGCTGTCCCCAGTCCACCTGACTGTGCTGCTGCTCCAGTTTCAACTGTTCTGCCTTATTATTATTCAACCATGCTGGTCATTTATGAACATTTGAACATCTTGGCCATGTTCTGTTATAATCTCCACCCGGCACAGCCAGAAGAGGACTGGCCACCCCACATAGCCTGGTTCCTCTCTAGGTTTCTTCCTAGGTTTTGGCCTTTCTAGGGAGTTTTTCCTAGCCACTGTGTTTCTACACCTGCATTGCTTGCTGTTTGGGGTTTTAGGCTGGGTTTCTGTACAGCACTTTGAGATATCAGCTGATGTACGAAGGGCTATATAAATAAATTTGATTTGATTTGTATGTTGGTTCAGCTATATTCCCAGATGTGGAGCAAACTCACAACCCTATTGCAGCTGGTTGCCTTACAATTGTACGTTGAATTGTTTTCTTTTTAGACCTGTGTTTTTGCATGTACATTGATTGGTTGATTATCTTAAGCTACACCAACATAAGTAACATACATTTTTCTAATGAAATCCAATCTGTTATTAGTTGGACTTTTTGCATCTGTTACTGAGATGGCTGTTCCAGTTATTATTGAGACTACCTAAATCAAATAGAAGTATTTCCTGGCAGTCATTGTCAGTGCAGGTTGGGGGTGATTAACGTTCTCTGGCTGGATTACAATTTTTCAACTTGAAAAATTGGATGTTCACTCAACGTCAAATGAAAAGTTGAGTGAACATTCAAATTCAACTTGAGAATGTATGTTGGTTCAGCTATATGCCAAACATTTTTGCAAACTCACAACCCTATTGCAGTCTGCTGCCTTACAATTGTACATTGATTCAAAATATACACCTCTCAACTCAAAGTGCAATGTAGCCTAGTTTAATTTCAACACAGGTGTATAGCGAGATAAAGTCAAGTTGAATTTGAAATGTGTTGATTGATCCATACACTTGTATTGCAATGATGAGACTGCTTATCATTTTTCTAAGGAGTCGAGGAGGCCTTGTTTATCAAATAAGATCAATGATCACTCACACAAAGTAGAAGAGAGGATGAGAAGTGGAGTACAATAAAGTTGACCATTGAGATGTAGATTAGTTGCCCTTGGCTGGGAAGCTGATCCTAGATCTGTGCCGACAGGCAAGTAGCAGGGAAGATATGAGGGGAGGGGTTCTCAATTGTAGACACCTTTAGTTAGTTAATGAGTGCAGGGCTGGATAGATGGGGGTATAAAGACAAGCAGGGAGCTGTGGCTGACTCTACTGTCACTGTCTTATAGTCACCATGTCTTTCTCAGGGAAATACCAGATGGAGTCACATGAGAACTTTGAGTCTTTCATGGAGGCTGTTGGTAAGTCTTGCAGTTGGGTTTGTACATTTGATTAGACTTGGGGTGTTAATTTCAGAAGTCGTAGTCCTTTCAGTAATGAAGATCAATGGTGACTGCGAATGCAATGGGTACTTGAAATGGTGTTAGATTTAACAAATTATAGGTTTTTTTGAATAACTTTCACTGAATGTTTAATTTAAGACTTAACACCGCTAGTTTGGTTTGGGCTAACTATTTTGAACTTCCAGCACTAATGGGATTGTTAAATGATTTGCCTAGGCATTAATGATTTATTGTGTCATTGAGATTCAAACCTATGCTCTTCTGTCCTCTATCCATGGAATTAATCCACTGTGCCACCAGGATGGAGTTGTCATGCATTAGTTTTGTAACTCATTGAAAGTGGATAAATTTAGTCTATTCAGACCATTTCAACAGGAACAAGCACTCATTAAGATCACTGTGTTTAACACACTTAAGAAAAGAAGGCGTTTGTTGAAGCTGAGAACGGAATGTGTTTTGATCAATGTTTTTGTATGGCAAGTTCTTAGTGTTCTGAGAACATGACTTTAACTGTAACTATGAGAACCTACAGAACATTATGCTGAAGCACTGACATTCCCACAGGAGAATATTTAAAGTCGGCTGAAAATTCCCAATGTAAAATGACTAATGTTCCTAGAACTTTACCTTAAATTAAATGTCCTTTCAGGAAATATTCTGATCAAATAATGAAATGCCAAGAAAATAACATTTTGTCAAATTCCTTAATGAGAATGTTCCAAAGCCAAGCAACTGTCCTGCACCATAATGTGGTATGCAAAATAACCAAGCCCTAAAACGTATGGTCCTCAGAATGTTATGTGCTAGCTGGGAATGCATTCAGATCACTGTGTTGCCATATTATAGTGCATCAGCGCTTTACTTCAGCAGTAATAATTCAGTGTTCATGTCCCACTTCATTAACTTTTTGTAGTACTAAAAAGCACCGCATATGACTCTCTCGCTGCCGCAAACATGTAGGTATCCCTGATGAGCTTATCCAGGAGGGCAAAGACCTCAAGAGCATCTCTGAGATTGAGGAGACTGGAGACCACTTCAAGGTGACTGTCACCACGGGGACAAAGATCCTCACCAACTCCTTCACCATTGGCCAGGAGACGGAGCTCGAGTCGCCGACCGGGGGAAGGTCAATGTGGGTGGCGCATGTCACAACCCAACCATGAGTTTCATACATCTCCCTACATATACAGCCAGTATCTAACTAAACTATAAGTTCAGCTGATATGGGGTCACTATGGTTAGTTCAGGTCCCAGTGATGTTGTGGGAGGACTGACTTTCGTTGGCAGAATCTCCTCTGCTCTCCTGGGACTGGGCGCACAGTTATGTCTCAAAACCAACTCGCACACCTGATGCACACTGTCACACTTTTTTTCTTCTCCATATATGGCCATCCAACTTGGGCCTGTTAAATTGGTCCTAGTTGGTGACCACTGCTTTCAGAGCTAACCGTTGACCTCTCCTGTTTCAGTCTGTGGTGATGAGGGAAGGTAACAAGCTGACGGCCATCCTGAATGGGATCGAATATGTCACAGAACTTACAGACGCAAACACCCTCGTCAACGTGAGTCTGGGGCATATGGCTGGGGGTTTCACGAAGCGACACAATTTCAGGGTTATTTTATACCATTAACAAAATGGTTAGTCTATGACAGTGCCGTGAACGCAATTCAACAGTTTGCTGCCGCCAATGTTCTAATTACATGCTGACCCCACCGCTCGCGTCGCAAAATAAATGTACGTGTTATTCAATCATTGCACCCACACTGCTCGCGCGCCTCAGCAAGCATCTGCGTGGCCAGGTGCTAAAATAGAAATGGGTTCTATTTGATGTGCTGCAAGTCTGGCCTCTCCAATCTCCTCATTGGTTCTTAGGAGCATATACCCATGTGGGTGATTGCAAGATTAACTTTAAGGTCCACACTCTGGTCAGTTGTAACGTTGGTTGTCAACCGCCATATAAAGGAGGCGAGATGATGAGAAACATTCGGTTTTCTGTGGCTTAATTGTCAGAGTAGAGGACCTTGTGCATTTCAGGTAAAATAACAACCCAATGTTTATATACTAGGACAAATTAGCTAGCTAAATTGCCATAAATATGAAATGCTTTTTGCCCCAAATATAACTGTTTCGGAGTTTGTTTTGATATTTCAACCTGCATGTCCTGATCGCTTTTAGTGTGGGTGAATGAGCGCGTCCGGTTTGCTAAGCATAGTGTACTGGCATGGATTTATTGAGTGTAATGATTACAGATGCTTTCTCTTTTCAGACCATGACTCTGTCTGGCATGTCATACAAGAGGACCAGCAAACGAATGTGAAGATCTACTGCACTCTTTGGATTAATAAAATGTGAAAGGCATTGAATGGTCTGGTCTCAGCATTTCATATCAATGGGTAGAACTTCAGGGGAAAATTGAAGTTTGTAATAATAAGGCAAGGTTTGAGTTGGCTGAATGTGGGATTCAATAGAATAGCGTAGTTCCGTGAACATTACACTCGGGCCAAAATGGATTTTCTACATTTTAATGTGACTGCTTTATAGCAAATGTCAACCCATCAGTGTAGAAATGAATGCTTTGGTAGTTCCATCTAGTCTGTTGCAATATGGGTCAGAATCCTACCACATTGGGTGCATCAAAAGCAGATTCCTCAATTTCCAGTTATTTTGGAAAATCAAGTTTCAGGCAATGTTTTTGGACATTGCTTTCACTAGTTCCACCCCAGTGTAGCTGACAAGGGGCTAAAGGTGCACCATTTGAGGGTGACTGGTTTCCCAGCTACAGTGTGGTTGGACCCTGGGACTAAACACCTCCCTCTGCAACTGGATCCTGCACTTCCTGATGGGCCGCCCCCAGGTGGTAAGGGTAGGCAACAACACGTCTGCCACACCGATCCTCAACACTTGGGCCCCTCCTGTACTCCCCTGGTCACCCACGACTGCGTGGTTAAACATGACTCCAACACCAAGTTTGAGGTGCACCACAACACCAGTGGTAGGCCTGGTCACTGACAATGATGAGACCTGGCAGTGTGGTGCCAGGACAACCTCTCCCTCAATGTGAGCACAACAAAGGAGCTGATCGTTGACTACAGGAAAAGGCGTGCTAAACAAGCCCCCATTAACATCGACAGAGCGAGTTTCAAGTTCTTTGTCACATTACCAACGAACTATCATGGTCCTAACACACCAAGACAGTTGTGAAGGGGGCACAACACCTTTTCCCCCACCCCTCTGTGTTGTACACTGCTACTCGCTGTTTATCTATGCATAGTCCCTTCACATATGTGCAAATTACCTCCACTAACCTCTACCCCGCATATAGCCTCGTTATTGCTACTTAAATTCTTTTTACTTGATTTAGTAAATATTTTATCTTCTTGAACTGCTTTGTTAAGGGCTTGTAAGGTGTACACTTGTCTTTGGCGCATGTGACAAAGTTTGATTTGAAGTGTAGTGTCTTAACACTTAGTACTTATTTATGTAATAAGAAATCAAATCAAATCAAATTTATTTATATAGCCCTTCGTACATCAGCTGATATCTCAAAGTGCTGTACAGAAACCCAGCCTAAAACCCCAAACAGCAAACAATGCAGGTGTAAAAGCACGGTGGCTAGGAAAAACTCCCTAGAAAGGCCAAAACCTAGGAAGAAACCTAGAGAGGAACCGGGCTATGTGGGGTGGCCAGTCCTCTTCTGGCTGTGCCGGGTAGAGATTATAACAGAACATGACCAAGATGTTCAAATGTTCATAAATGACCAGCATGGTTGAATAATAGTAAGGCAGAACAGTTGAAACTGGAGCAGGAGCATGGCCAGGTGGACTGGGGACAGCAAGGAGTCCTCATGTCAGGTAGGCCATGGGATATGGTCCTTGGGCCCAGGCCAGTTGAAACTGGAGCAGCAGCATGGCCAGGTGGACTGGGGACAGCAAGGAGTCATCATGTCAGGTAGTCCTGGGGCATGGTCCTAGGGCTCAGGTCCTCCGAGAGAGAGAGAGGAGAGAATTAGAGAACGCACACTTAGATTCACACAGGACACCGAATAGGACAGGAGAAGTACTCCAGATAAACAAACTGACCCTAGCCCCCCGACACATAAACTACTGCAGCATAAATACTGGAGGCTGAGACAGGAGGGGTCAGGAGACACTGTGGCCCCATCCGAGGACACCCCCGGACAGGGCCAAACAGGAAGGATATAACCCCACCCACTTTGCCAAAGCACAGCCCCCACACCACTAGAGGGAAATCTTCAACCACCAACTTACCATCCTGAGACAAGGCCGAGTATAGCCCACAAAGATCTCCGACACGGAAAGAAAGACTCTGAATACAAGCAATTGAATTGTAGCTTCACATTTACTCAAAAAGGTTAGTACCAGAATAACAGAACAATACTGCGCATGACCAAGGGCGCTTCATCCTTAAAGGGGACAATCCGTAATTAACAGAACATAACATTCCTTCTCTTATACAATCAGTTACTTTTACCAAACCACAACTGAAACATTTCCCAGAACTTGTTGTAGTTATTTTGCATCTTTTAATTTGAACTTGAACAGTTTTTTTTTGTTTATAAGTCTAGTCTGTCTGGTGGACGGTGCCTTCGTTCTGGGTAGCGCCTCAGATTGTCTGGAGGCTCCTGAACATCCTCAGTGTGTGCTTGTTCCATTATAGCGTCTGCTATAGCAGCACCTTCATCAACACGTTCCCTTCTTTCAGCCTGGGGTCTCTCTACTGCCCCACCGTCCTCTACAGTTCCTTGTGTGTCACTCTCGGGAGCTCTCTGTGCCTGTTCTCTCTCGATTGTTGTGCTGTTTTCCGTGGAATGCATTTGGTTAATGTGACGCCGCCACATTATGTCTGGGCTCACTTGAACCTGGTAAGTTCTGGGTCCCGTTTGTGTGTGTACGGTCCCTCTTGTCCATTTCCCTCCTCTTCTGTAGTCTCGCACCATCACTTCCTGTCCTGTTTGGAGATGGCGCTCCCGGCCACCGGAGAGCATCTTGGCTTGTTTGTTCAGCACTTCATTACGCCTGTTTGGCTTCATGATGTCCAGCTGTGTGCGGAGAGGCCTCCCGAACATCAGTGCGGCTGGGCTTTCATTTGTTGTGGCATGTGGGGTGTTTCGGTAAGAGGCCAGGAACTTGGCCAGTTTTGTTTGCAAAGTCCCTTCATCTCGTTTTGCTGCACGGAGTCCTTGCTTTAGAGTTTGCACAAAGCGTTCTGCCAGCCCATTGTTGGCAGGGTGGTATGGAGCTGAAGTTGAGTGTTTGATTCCATTTACTGACATGAATCTTGTAAACTCGTCACTTACAAAAGCTTGCGCGTTGTCACTTACCAGCTGCAGTGGCAAACCGAAGCGTGCAAACGTTGTTCTGAGACACTCTATCGTCTGAGCTGAGGTGGAGAAGTCAGTGCAAAACACCTCTGGCCATTTGGAATGGGCATCAACTATAACCAGAAACATGTGATTTTCAAAAGGACCAGCGTAGTCCACATGAATTCTCTGCCATGGCTCTGCGGGCCATTCCCATGGGTGGACTGGGACAGGAGCAGGCATGTGAAGGGTTTCCAAACATCCACTACAGTTCTTTGCCATATTTTCTATCTGTTGGTCCAGACCTGGCCACCAGAAGTGGCTCCTTGCGAGCAGCTTCATTTTGACAATTCCAACATGACCTTCATGTAGTTGCTGCAAGACTCGATGTTGGCATTTCTGGGGTATCATGACTCTCATTCCCCACATCAAAAATCCCTGGTACGTTGTAATTTCGTTTCTCCGCTGGAAATACGGAGTCAGCTCCTTTCTGCCAGTAGCTGGCCATCCTGAGATGGTGTAGGTGTACACTTTTGACAAGGTCACATCTTACCTTGTCTCATGTTTGATAACTGTGCTTGTGACCGGTAGTGCCTCGAGCTGAGCGGTATGGAACATGTCCACTGCATCCACCCTCCTTTTTTGCCTTTCTCTTGTACATGGCAGTCTGGATAATCCATCTGCATTTGTGTGGAGGGATGACGGCTTAAACTCAATGTCATACATATGACTGGCAAGGAACAGGGCATATCGCTGTAACCTGGCTGCTGTCATTGCCGGAATGCCTTTCTTTGGACTGAAAATGGAAAGCAACGGCTGGTGATCTGTAACCAGTGTGAAACGCTTGCCATATAGGTATGCGTGGAATTTCTTGACGCCCCACACTAGTGCCAGTGCTTCTTTGTCGATTTGTGAGTAGTTTTCTCTGCATCATTCAATGTTCGTGACGCAAATGCAACTGGCCTCTCTGACCCATCTTTCAGTGTGTGTGAAAGGACTGCCCCTAATCCATAAGGGGATGCATCACAAGCCAACTTCACTGGCATTTCAGGGTCGTAATGCATCAGGACCTGTTCAGATGTTATGAGCCGTTTTGCCTCCAGAAATGCATTTTCACATTGCTCTGTCCACCGCCATGTCCTATTCTTTTCCAGGAGCTGATTTAGAGGCTGGAGTACTGCTGAAAGGTTTGGGAGGAATCTTCTGTAGTAATTGATCAGTCCCGTGAAAGATCTCACTTCTGTGATATTTTGTGGTCGTGGTGCCTGTACCACTGCCTCGATTTTGTCCTGTGTTTTGTGCAATCCATTACAGTCAATCTCATGTCCACAGAAGACAATCTTGTCTTTGAAGAACTCACACTTCTTTAAGTTTGCCTGTAGACCATACTCTTTCAGTCTTTTCAGGACCTCTTCCAGGTTAGCCAGGTGCTCTTTGTCGGTGCGTCCTGTTATGATCATGTCATCCAGGATACACTGGGTTCCTGGGATTCCTTGCAAAATCTGGTCAATAGTTCGTTGCCAAATGGCTGGGGCTGATGCAATGCCAAACACCAGGCGGTTATACCTGTATAGCCCTTTGTGTGTGTTTATTGTCAGGTACTGTTTGGAACTCTCTTCAACCGGTAGCTGCAGGTAAGCCTGTTTCAGATCGATTTTACTGAAGTGTTTCCCACCCGCTAGTGCAGCAAAGATGTCATCCAGGCGTGGTAGGGGTATTGGTCCACATGCAACATTGGAATCACAGTTACCTTGAAGTCCCCACACATTCTAACAGACCCGTCTTTCTTCACAATAGGAACTATGGGTGTGGCCCATTCGCTTCTGTCCACTTTCGTCAGGATCCCTGTATCCTGCAAGCGATCGATTTCCGCTTCCACCTTTGGTCTCAGGGAGTATGGAACAGATCTGGCTTTGCAGAATTTTGGGGTTGCATCATCTCTTAGTACAAGTTTTGCTGTGAAGCCTTTTACTGTTCCCATCTGATCACTGAAAACGGTATTGTATTTATTCCGCAAGTGTTCCAGTGTTTGGTCTGTGCCTTTCTCTTTGGACTGGAACGTGTGGAGCATTTTCAAGTCACACCACTTCAGCTTTATTTTTGAAAGCCATTCCCTGCCAAATAATGGGGGCCAGTTCCAGGCACCACATACAGCTGTAACTGCTGTGTTTGCCCCCATAATGCACTCTGACCTGCAACGCCCCCATTGGGCTCAATCTCTCTCCTGAGTATGTCTTCAGCAACACATTTGTGTTCTTCAGCTTGATAGCCTTAAAGTGCTCATTGTAGACAGTAGTGGAAATAATAGACACTGCAGATCCTGTGTCCAGCTCCATTTTGAGGGGTTTGCCTTCGATATCTGGTGTCACCCATATTATGCTACTGCTGGGAGAAGTCACTGTGTTTAACTCCATTGTACCAATTAATCGTTCATCTGAATCACTGCCACTGTTCCCTGCTAGTGCATTCACAGACCCTTTAATTTTCTCAGTTTTCCTGTTGTGACTGAATTTGGCTTTGCATGCTCTTTGAATGTGCCCCCTTCTACTGCATTTGTGACAAATTTCGTCTTTGAAACGGCAGTCCTCTGCTCTGTGACCATCTCTGTCACACCTGTTGCATTTTTCGGCCACACGGGGCGTTGTCGACTGCGTGAACTTGTGCAGGGAAATTTGTGACAGGTCGGTACTTCTTTTACTTTGCAACTCAAAAGTATCTTTAGTCGCGATTTCCATAGCCACAGCAATTTCAACAGCCTTTGCAAATGTGAGCTCTGATTCTGTAAGCAAACGTTTTTGAATGTGTTCATGTTTCAGTCCACAAACAAATCTATCCCTTAATGTGTCATTTAGGTTCTCTCCCAACTGGCAATGTTCAGACAGTTTCTTCAACACTGCTACATATGTCCTAACACCCTCCCCCCTCATTCTGATCTCTCTTGTGGAAACAAAAACGTTCCGCGATGAGGAGTGGTTTAGGTGATAGGTGATTTTGCAATATCTCCACAATCTCTGTGAATGTTTTATTTGAGGGCTTCAGAGGGGCAGTCAGATCTCTTAGCAAACTGTATGTTTTTGGGCCAATTAAACTCAACAACGCTGGCACTCTCTTGTTATCAGCAATGTCGTTTGCAATGAAGTACTGTTCCAGTCGTTCAATGTAAGTTGCCCAGTTTTCTTGCGTGTCATCAAACACATCTATTTTCCCGATGCTAGCCATTCTCTTTACCTCCGGCTCCACGGGTCTTTGATCTGCCGCCTCGTTCTCGTCAGCTCTCCCCTCGTCCTCACTGCTTGCTAGCTGTTGTGCTACAGGGTCAAAATCTTCCTCTCTTCCTACGAACTCCATCTGTATTCGTGATGCACACTGCAGGTAATCATCCTCGTCGCCATTGTAGTGTCTTAACACTTAGTACTTATTTATGTAATAAGAAAGACTCTGAATACAAGCAATTGAACTGTAGCTTCACATTTACTCAAAAAGGTTAGTACCAGAATAACATAGAACAATACTGCACATGACCAAGGGCGCTTCATCCTTAAAGGGGACAATCCGTAATTAACAGAACATAACATGAAGTGTCATGGACGTAGGAATTGAAGGGTTGATTTGTATGACATATTTGTATAATGTGAGATCACTACTGCCGGCTGTTAATTTCTTGACACCTGCCGCCATAGGTTTGTTCATGCTTATTGGCTAGTTCTTCAGGGCCTACTCCTGTGTGGTGTGTGTAGAAAATGATACTCATTCTACTTAAACATCCGTTACTCAAACTGTCTTCATAAGCTAGGTGGGATCATGTCATAAAGATGCATTTTAATCTTGCAGATCATCCTGTGAGTTTCATGTCTTCTCTCAAGGTCTTGGTGTGTGTTCACTGCAGGATGGCATAGGCCTTATACATGCAGTGTCCCACCTATTTTCCCTGCCTTCATTGTTACCATCCCCAGAGCGCATTTATTTTAGGATGGTATTGTTTACTGTCAAAAGTAATATTGAGCCATTTATACTGCACAAATATAAATGCATTTCTCTATATAAGCCACCTCCAACGTTATTTTAGAGAAAATCCTTTCATGTGCTGTCTATAAATAAAAGTTGATCCCAGGATCCCAGACCAATCTTGTCCTGAAGGCTGCAGTGTGGACCAAGGTGGAAGGTGACAATCAAATCAGCCAATCAGAGGGAAGCAACTCGGGTGACATTTTCCTAAGGCTCCTGGACTTAACTGACCACAGCCTTCCTATCGAGTCCACCAATGAGCTGCAAGTGATGCTAGGGTTCCATGGGTTCACTTGAGAGATTGGATGATAGGATTTGTAGTTCAAAGTTACCCACCCATTTACTGACCTCCTTCAGTATATAGGCAACATCACTGGAAGGGAACTAGCTCAGAATTTCACTATTTGACATTTCATGTATGGCAAATATTGGAGTTAAATTCTTAGCTAGATGGGACCCTGAGCACCTGAATCAAATCAAATGAGAGAATCGAAAACAGCAGGTCTGGGACAAGGTGGCATGTCCGGTGAACAAGTCAGGGTTCCATAGCCGCAGGCAGAACAGTTGAAACTGGAGCAGCAGTACGACCAGGTGGACTGGGGACAGTCATCAGGCCAGGTAGTCCTGAGACATGGTCCTAGGGCTCAGGTCCTCCGGGAGGGGAGGGAGGAGAGAGTATTAGAGGGAGCATACTTAAATCCACACAGGACACCAGATAAGACAGGAGAATTACACCAGATATAACAAACTGACCCTAGTGGTGTAGGGGGCGGGGGGGGAGGCTGAGTATAGCCCACAAAGATCTCCTCCACTGCTCGAGGCAGAAGGGGCGCAAAACCAAACAGGAAGATCATGTTAGTTACTCAACCCACTCAAGTGACGCATCCCTCCTAGGAAAGGCATGAAGAGCACTAGTAAGCCAGTGTCTCGGCCCCCGTAATAGTTTCAGAGGCAGAGAATCCCAGTGGAGAGAGGGGAGCCGGCCAGGCAGAGAGCAAGGGCGGTTTGACGCTGCAGTGCCTTGCCGTTATATATGCCATTTAGCAGACGCTTTTATCCAAAGCGACTTACAGTCATGTGTGCATACATTCTACGTATGGGTGGTCCCGGGGATCGAACCCACTACCCTTGCGTTACAAGCGCCATGCTCTACCAACGCACCCCTGGGCCAGACTACACTCAATCGTAGGACCTACTGAAGAGATGAGTCTAAAGTAAAGACTTAAAGGTCGAGGCCGAGTCTGCGTCTCTCACATCGATAGGCAGACCATTGCATAAAAATTGAGCTCTATTGGAGAACTCCCTGCCTCCAGCTGTTTGCTTAGAAGTTCTAGGGACAATAAGGAGACCTGCGTCTTGTGACCGTAGCGTACGTGTAGGTGTGTACGGCAGGACCAAATTGGAGAGATAGTAGGTTAGCAGTAAAATCTTGATATCAGCCCTAGCCTTACATGATGCCAGTATAGAGAGGCTAGCACTGGACTAATTTGATACAATTTTGGTGTTCTAGTCAAGATTCCAGAAGCCGTGTTTAGCACTAACTGAAGTTTATTTAGTGCTTTATCCGGGTAGCTGGAGAGTAGAGCATTTCAGTAGTCTAATCTAGAAGTAACAAAAGCTCGGATTAGCCTTTCTACATAATTTTTGGACGAAAGATTACTGATTTTTGCAATGTTACAAAGATGGAAAAAGTTGTCCTTGAAATATTCTTGATGTGTTTGTCAAAAGAGAGATGTGGGACCAGAGTAATGCCGAGGTCCTTCACAGTTTTATTTTAGACGACTGTACAACTATCAAGATGAATTGTCAGATCCAACAGAAGATGTCTTTGTTTCTTGGGACCTAGAACTAGCATCTCTGTTTTGTCCGAGTTCAAAAGTAAAACATTTGCCGCCATCCACTTCCTTATGTCTGAAACACAGGCTTCCAGGGTAGGACATTTTGGGGCTTCACTATGTTTCATCGAAATGTACAGCTGTGTGTCGTCCGCATAGCAGTGAAAGAGGTAGAATATATAGTGAAAACAGTAGTGGTCCTAAAACGGAACCTTGAGGCACACCAAAACTTACAAATTATTCGTCAGAGGACAAACCTTCCACAGAGATGAACTGATATCTTTCAGACAGATAAGATCTAAACCAGGCAAGAACTTGTCCGTGTAGACCAATTAGGGTTTCCTATCTCTCCAAAAAATGGTGGTGATCGGTGGTGTCAAAATCAGCACTAAGGTCTGGGAGCACGAGGACAGATGCAGAGCCTTGGTCTGATGCCATTAAAAATGTAATTTACCACCTTCATGAGTGCAGTCTCAGTGCTATGATGAGGTCTTAAACTAAACTGAAGCGTTTCATGTACATTATTTGTCTTCAGGAAGGCAGAGAGATGCTGGGCAATATTATTGTTATTATTTTTTTAGAGGAATAGGATATTCGATATCGGCCGGGTCAATGTTTTGCTTTTCCAAGAGAGGCTTTATTACTGCCACTTTTAGAGAGTTTGGTACATATCCGGAGGATAGAGAGCCATCCATTATGCTCAACATAGGAGGGGCAAGCACAGGAAGTAGCTCTTTGAACTACTGAGTTGAAATAGGGGTCAGTACGCAGCTTGAAGGTTTAGAGGACATGACTATTTTCATGTGTCAAGAGTTACAGGATTAGAAAACTTGAGTGTCTCCATTGATCCTAAGTCCTGGCAGTTCTGTGCAGACTCAGGACAACTGAGCTTTGGAGAAATATGCAGATTCAAAGAGGAGTCCGAAATTTGCTTCCTAATGATCATGATCTTTTCGTCGTAGAAGTTCAGGAATTCATCACTGATGAAGTGAAATAAAAAAATAGGGTGATCGAGCAGCAGTGAGGGCTCTTTGACATTGCACAGTACTGTCTTTTCCAAGACTTCCAGTTTGGTGGAGAGCCACTTCCGTTCCGATTTTCTGGGAGCTTGCTTCAGGCCTCTGATATTTTCTGTATACCAGGGAGCTAATTTCTTGTGACAAATTTTCTTTTGATTTTTTGAGGTGCGACTGCATCTAGGGTATTACGCTAGGTTAAATTTAGATCCTCAGTTAGGTGGTTCACCAATTGCTGTACTCCGACGGCCTTGGGTAGGTGGAGGGAGTCTGGAAGGGCATTTAGGAATTGTTGGGTTGTCTGACAATTTATAGCATGGCTTTTGATGATCCTCGGTTGGGGTCTGAGCAGATTATTTGTTGCAATTGTAAACGTAAAAAAGATGGTGGTTCGATAGTCCAGGATTATGAGGAACAACAATTAGATCCACAATATTTATTCCACGGGACAAAACTAGATCCAGGGTATGACTGTGGCAATGAGTAGTCCCGGAGACATGTTGGACAAAACCCACTAGTGTAACCAGGAGGAGAGGCCTCATTTAACACAGTAAATCCATTAGGCTTGAACCATGTTTCAGTCAGGCCAGTCACATCAACATTATGATCAGTGTTTAGTTCATTGACTATGACTGCCTTGCAAGTGAGGGATCTAACATTTAGTAGCCCTATTTTGTGATGTGAGATATCACAATCTCTTTCAATAATGACCAGAATGGAGGAAGTCTTTACTCCAGTGAGATTGCTAAGGCGAACACCGCCATGTTTAGTTTTGCCCAACATAGATTGAGGCACAGACATGATGTCAATGGGGATAGCTGAGCTGACTACACTGACAGTGCTAGTGGCAGACTCCACTAAGCTGGCTGGCTGGCTAACAGCCTGCTGCCAGCCTGCCTGCTGTCTAGCCTGCCCTCTATCTCATTGTGGAGCTAGATGAGTTAGGGCCCTGTCTAGCGATAGATAAGATGGAGCACCCCTCCAGTTAGGATGGAGTCCATCAATCCTCAGCTGGCCAGGCTTGGTCCTGTTTGTGGGTGAGTCCCAGAAAGAGGGCCAATTATCTACAAAGTATATCTTTTGGGATGTAGTAAAAGTTTTCTACCAGTGATCTATCTAAGAGATGGTTGCCGTTTTTACGATCCCCTAAACAAATGTGCTATTGTGCGTGTTTATCCGCTCTATTTGTAATTCATATTATACATAATGTTTCTGCCATCATCTCTTATGACCAGAAAGAGCTTCTAGATATCAGGACAGCGATTACTCACCCCGTACTGGAAGAATATATATTTTTCTTTAATGAGTCAGATGCAAAGGATTTACTCCAGACACCCGACAAGGCCCTCACCCCAGTCATTCGCAGGAGAAAGAGATGGAGTATCAGGTGTGTAGGTCTGGGTGCCCTGTAAGGTGGGTAATCTGCCTTTACCATCGGTCCTATTAGCCAAAGTACAATCATTGGATAATAAAATAGACGAGCAACGAGCACATACAGTATATCCTACAAATGGGACATTAAAAACGGTAAGCTGGCAAACCAATGCTAGCACTAAGACCGCACTCAATGAGCTGTATACGGGCAAAAAAACTCTATACCACCTTCACACACAGAGACAAGTACAAAGCTCTCCCTCGCCCTCCATTTGGCAAATCTGACCATAATTCTATCCTCCTGATTCCTGCTTACAAGTGAAAACTAAAGTAGGAAGCACCAGTGACTCGGTCAATAAAAAATAGGTCAGATGAAGCAGATGCTAAGCTACAGGACTGTTTTGCTAACACAGACTTGAATATATTCTGGGATTCTTCCCATGGCATTGAGGAGTACACCACATCAGTCACTGACCTCATCAATATGTGCATCAACGACATCGTTCCCACAGTGACTGTACGTACATACCCCAACCAGAAGCAATGGATTACAGGCAACATCCGCACTGAGCTAAAGGGTAGAGCTGCCGCTTTCAGGAGCGGGACTCTAACCCGGAAGCTTACAAGAAATCTCGCTATGCCCTCCGACGAACCATAGAACAGGCAAAAAGTCAATACAGAACTAGGATCGAATCGTACTACACCGGCTCTGACGCTCGTCAGATGTGGCAGGGCTTGCAAACTATTACATACAACAAAGGGAAGCACAGCCGAGAGCTGCCCAGTGACACGAGCCATCCAGACGAGCTAAATTACTTCTATGCTCGCTTCGAGGCAAGTAACACTGAGACATGCATGAGAGCATCAGCTGTTCCAGACAAGTGTGTGATCACGCTCTCCGTAGCAGATGTGAGTAAGAGCTTTAAACAGGTCAACATTCATAAGGCCGCAGGTCTAGAAGGATTACCAGGACGTGTACTCCGAGCATGCGCTGACCGACTGGCAAGTGTCTTCACTTAACCAATTGATTTATCAGTGTTATTCTCTAAGTTTGTTGGACTTCAGAAGGAAAATAAATGTAGCTAATGGGTGAACGTTTGTTCACTCAACAAACTTTGCTCACAGTGAGATGAATGTATAAAAACTTGTTGAGTCTAATTACAATTTCATGTTTGTTTTTGGAAGTCAACACTGTATGGAGGCAGGGCTTTCTCCTATAGAGCTCCATTTTTATGGAACGGTCTGCCTACCCATGTCAGAGACGCAAACTCGGTCTCAACCTTTAAGTCTTTACTGAAGACTCATCTCTTCAGTGGGTCATATGATTGAGTGTAGTCTGGCCCAGGAGTGGGAAGGTGAACGGAAAGGCTCTGGAGCAACGAACCGCCCTTGCTGTCTCTGCCTGGCCGGTTCCCCTCTTTCCACTGGGATTCTCTGCCACTAACCCTATTACAGGGGCTGAGTCACTGGCTTACTGGGGCTCTCTCATGCCGTCCCTGGAGGGGGTGCGTCACCTGAGTGGGTTGATTCACTGTTGTGGTCATTCTGTCTGGGTTGGCGCCCCCTCCCCCCCCCTTGGGTTGTGCCGTGGCGGAGATCTTTGTGGGCTATACTCAGCCTTGTCTCAGGATGGTAAGTTGGTGGTTGAAGATATCCCTCTAGTGGTGTGGGGGCTGTGCTTTGGCAAAGTGGGTGGGGTTATATCCTTCCTGTTTGGCCATGTCCGGGGGTGTCCTCGGATGGGGCCACAGTGTCTCCTGACCCCTCCTGTCTCAGCCTCCAGTATTTATGCTGCAGTAGTTTGTGTCGGGGGGCTAGGGTCAGTTTGTTATATCTGGAGTACTTCTCCTGTCCTATTCGGTGTCCTGTGTGAATCTAAGTGTGCGTTCTCTAATTCTCTCCTTCTTTCTTTCTCTCTCTCGGAGGACCTGAGCCCTAGGACCATGCCCCAGGACTACCTGACATGATGACTCCTTGCTGTCCCCAGTCATGCTGGTCATTTATGAACATTTGAACATCTTGGCCATGTTCTGTTATAATCTCCACCCGGCACAGCCAGAAGAGGACTGGCCACCCCACATAGCCTGGTTCCTCTCTAGGTTTCTTCCTAGGTTTTGGCCTTTCTAGGGAGTTTTTCCTAGCCACTGTGTTTCTACACCTGCATTGCTTGCTGTTTGGGGTTTTAGGCTGGGTTTCTGTACAGCACTTTGAGATATCAGCTGATGTACGAAGGGCTATATAAATAAATTTGATTTGATTTGTATGTTGGTTCAGCTATATTCCCAGATGTGGAGCAAACTCACAACCCTATTGCAGCTGGTTGCCTTACAATTGTACGTTGAATTGTTTTCTTTTTAGACCTGTGTTTTTGCATGTACATTGATTGGTTGATTATCTTAAGCTACACCAACATAAGTAACATACATTTTTCTAATGAAATCCAATCTGTTATTAGTTGGACTTTTTGCATCTGTTACTGAGATGGCTGTTCCAGTTATTATTGAGACTACCTAAATCAAATAGAAGTATTTCCTGGCAGTCATTGTCAGTGCAGGTTGGGGGTGATTAACGTTCTCTGGCTGGATTACAATTCAACTTGAAAAATTGGATGTTCACTCAACGTCAAATGAAAAGTTGAGTGAACATTCAAATTCAACTTGAGAATGTATGTTGGTTCAGCTATATGCCAAACATTTTTGCAAACTCACAACCCTATTGCAGTCTGCTGCCTTACAATTGTACATTGATTCAAAATATACACCTCTCAACTCAAAGTGCAATGTAGCCTAGTTTAATTTCAACACAGGTGTATAGCGAGATAAAGTCAAGTTGAATTTGAAATGTGTTGATTGATCCATACACTTGTATTGCAATGATGAGACTGCTTATCATTTTTCTAAGGAGTCGAGGAGGCCTTGTTTATCAAATAAGATCAATGATCACTCACACAGTAGAAGAGAGGATGAGAAGTGGAGTACAATAAAGTTGACCATTGAGATGTAGATTAGTTGCCCTTGGCTGGGAAGCTGATCCTAGATCTGTGCCGACAGGCAAGTAGCAGGGAAGATATGAGGGGAGGGGTTCTCAATTGTAGACACCTTTAGTTAGTTAATGAGTGCAGGGCTGGATAGATGGGGGTATAAAGACAAGCAGGGAGCTGTGGCTGACTCTACTGTCACTGTCTTATAGTCAACATGTCTTTCTCAGGGAAATACCAGATGGAGTCACATGAGAACTTTGAGTCTTTCATGGAGGCTGTTGGTAAGTCTTGCAGTTGGGTTTGTACATTTGATTAGACTTGGGGTGTTAATTTCAGAAGCCGTAGTCCTTTCAGTAATGAAGATCAATGGTGACTGCGAATGCAATGGGTACTTGAAATGGTGTTAGATTTAACAAATTATAGGTTTTTTTGAATAACTTTCACTGAATGTTTAATTTAAGACTTAACACCGCTAGTTTGGTTTGGGCTAACTATTTTGAACTTCCAGCACTAATGGGATTGTTAAATGATTTGCCTAGGCATTAATGATTTATTGTGTCATTGAGATTCAAACCTATGCTCTTCTGTCCTCTATCCATGGAATTAATCCACTGTGCCACCAGGATGGAGTTGTCATGCATTAGTTTTGTAACTCATTGAAAGTGGATAAATTTAGTCTAATCAGACCATTTCAACAGGAACAAGCACTCATTAAGATCACTGTGTTTAACACACTTAAGAAAAGAAGGCGTTTGTTGAAGCTGAGAACGGAATGTGTTTTGATCAATGTTTTTGTATGGCAAGTTCTTAGTGTTCTGAGAACATGACTTTAACTGTAACTATGAGAACCTACAGAACATTATGCTGAAGCACTGACATTCCCACAGGAGAATATTTAAAGTCGGCTGAAAATTCCCAATGTAAAATGACTAATGTTCCTAGAACTTTACCTTAAATTAAATGTCCTTTCAGGAAATATTCTGATCAAATAATGAAATGCCAAGAAAATAACATTTTGTCAAATTCCTTAATGAGAATGTTCCAAAGCCAAGCAACTGTCCTGCACCATAATGTGGTATGCAAAATAACCAAGCCCTAAAACGTATGGTCCTCAGAATGTTATGTGCTAGCTGGGAATGCATTCAGATCACTGTGTTGCCATATTATAGTGCATCAGCGCTTTACTTCAGCAGTAATAATTCAGTGTTCATGTCCCACTTCATTAACTTTTTGTAGTACTAAAAAGCACCGCATATGACTCTCTCGCTGCCGCAAACATGTAGGTATCCCTGATGAGCTTATCCAGGAGGGCAAAGACCTCAAGAGCATCTCTGAGATTGAGGAGACTGGAGACCACTTCAAGGTGACTGTCACCACGGGGACAAAGATCCTCACCAACTCCTTCACCATTGGCCAGGAGACGGAGCTCGAGTCGCCGACCGGGGGGAAGGTCAATGTGGGTGGCGCATGTCACAACCCAACCATGAGTTTCATACATCTCCCTACATATACAGCCAGTATCTAACTAAACTATAAGTTCAGCTGATATGGGGTCACTATGGTTAGTTCAGGTCCCAGTGATGTTGTGGGAGGACTGACTTTCGTTGGCAGAATCTCCTCTGCTCTCCTGGGACTGGGCGCACAGTTGTGTCTCAAAACCAACTCGCACACCTGATGCACACTGTCACACTTTTTTTTCTTCTCCATATATGGCCATCCAACTTGGGCCTGTTAAATTGGTCCTAGTTGGTGACCACTGCTTTCAGAGCTAACCGTTGACCTCTCCTGTTTCAGTCTGTGGTGATGAGGGAAGGTAACAAGCTGACGGCCATCCTGAATGGGATCGAATATGTCACAGAACTTACAGACGCAAACACCCTCGTCAACGTGAGTCTGGGGCATATGGCTGGGGTTTCACGAAGCGACACAATTTCAGGGTTATTTTATACCATTAACAAAATGGTTAGTCTATGACAGTGCCGTGAACGCAATTCAACAGTTTGCTGCCGCCAATGTTCTAATTACATGCTGACCCCACCGCTCGCGTCGCAAAATAAATGTACGTGTTATTCAATCATTGCACCCACACTGCTCGCGCGCCTCAGCAAGCATCTGCGTGGCCAGTGTCCAATCTCCTCATTGGTTCTTAGGAGCATATACCCATGTGGGTGATTGCAAGATTAACTTTAAGGTCCACACTCTGGTCAGTTGTAACGTTGGTTGTCAACCGCCATATAAAGGAGGCGAGATGATGAGAAACATTCGGTTTTCTGTGGCTTAATTGTCAGAGTAGAGGACCTTGTGCATTTCAGGTAAAATAACAACCCAATGTTTATATACTAGGACAAATTAGCTAGCTAAATTGCCATAAATATGAAATGCTTTTTGCCCCAAATATAACTGTTTCGGAGTTTGTTTTGATATTTCAACCTGCATGTCCTGATCGCTTTTAGTGTGGGTGAATGAGCGCGTCCGGTTTGCTAAGCATAGTGTACTGGCATGGATTTATTGAGTGTAATGATTACAGATGCTTTCTCTTTTCAGACCATGACTCTGTCTGGCATGTCATACAAGAGGACCAGCAAACGAATGTGAAGATCTACTGCACTCTTTGGATTAATAAAATGTGAAAGGCATTGAATGGTCTGGTCTCAGCATTTCATATCAATGGGTAGAACTTCAGGGGAAAATTGAAGTTTGTAATAATAAGGCAAGGTTTGAGTTGGCTGAATGTGGGATTCAATAGAATAGCGTAGTTCTGTGAACATTACACTCGGGCCAAAATGGATTTTCTACATTTTAATGTGACTGCTTTATAGCAAATGTCAACCCATCAGTGTAGAAATGAATGCTTTGGTAGTTCCATCTAGTCTGTTGCAATATGGGTCAGAATCCTACCACATTGGGTGCATCAAAAGCAGATTCCTCAATTTCCAGTTATTTTGGAAAATCAAGTTTCAGGCAATGTTTTTGGACATTGCTTTCACTAGTTCCACCCCAGTGTAGCTGACAAGGGGCTAAAGGTGCACCATTTGAGGGTGACTGGTTTCCCAGCTACAGTGTGGTTGGACGCTGGGACTAAACACCTCCCCCTGCAACTGGATACTGCACTTCCTGATGGGCCGCCCCCAGGTGGTAAGGGTAGGCAACAACACGTCTGCCACACTGATCCTCAACACTTGGGCCCCTCCTGTACTCTCTGTTCACCCACGACTGCGTGGTTAAACATGACTCAAACACCAAGTTTGAGGTGCACCACAACACCAGTGGTAGGCCTGGTCACTGACAATGATGAGACCTGGCAGTGTGGTGCCAGGACAACCTCTCCCTCAATGTGAGCACAACAAAGGAGCTGATCGTTGACTACAGGAAAAGGCGTGCTAAACAAGCCCCCATTAACATCGACAGAGCGAGTTTCAAGTTCTTTGTCACATTACCAACGAACTATCATGGTCCTAACACACCAAGACAGTTGTGAAGGGGGCACAACACCTTTTCCCCCACCCCCTCTGTGTTGTACACTGCTACTCGCTGTTTATCTATGCATAGTCCCTTCACATATGTGCAAATTACCTCCACTAACCTCTACCCCTGCATATAGCCTCGTTATTGCTACTTAAATTCGTTTTACTTGATTTAGTAAATATTTTATCTTCTTGAACTGCTTTGTTAAGGGCTTGTAAGGTGTACACTTGTCTTTGGCGCATGTGACAAAGTTTGATTTGAAGTGTAGTGTCTTAACACTTAGTACTTATTTATGTAATAAGAAATCAAATCAAATCAAATTTATTTATATAGCCCTTCGTACATCAGCTGATATCTCAAAGTGCTGTACAGAAACCCAGCCTAAAACCCCAAACAGCAAACAATGCAGGTGTAAAAGCACGGTGGCTAGGAAAAACTCCCTAGAAAGGCCAAAACCTAGGAAGAAACCTAGAGAGGAACCGGGCTATGTGGGGTGGCCAGTCCTCTTCTGGCTGTGCCGGGTAGAGATTATAACAGAACATGACCAAGATGTTCAAATGTTCATAAATGACCAGCATGGTTGAATAATAGTAAGGCAGAACAGTTGAAACTGGAGCAGGAGCATGGCCAGGTGGACTGGGGACAGCAAGGAGTCCTCATGTCAGGTAGGCCATGGGATATGGTCCTTGGGCCCAGGCCAGTTGAAACTGGAGCAGCAGCATGGCCAGGTGGACTGGGGACAGCAAGGAGTCATCATGTCAGGTAGTCCTGGGGCATGGTCCTAGGGCTCAGGTCCTCCGAGAGAGAGAAAGAAAGAGAGGAGAGAATTAGAGAACGCACACTTAGATTCACACAGGACACCGAATAGGACAGGAGAAGTACTCCAGATAAACAAACTGACCCTAGCCCCCCGACACAAACTACTGCAGCATAAATACTGGAGGCTGAGACAGGAGGGGTCAGAATGACCTTCTTGATCCAAATCAGTCAGGTTTCAAGACTAGTCATTCAACTGAGACTGCTCTTCTCTGTATCACGGAGGCGCTCCGCACCGCTAAAGCTAACTCTCTCTCCTCTGCTCTCATCCTTCTAGACCTATCGGCTGCCTTCGATACTGTGAACCATCAGATCCTCCTCTCCACCCTCTCCGAGTTGGGCATCTCCGGCGCGGCCCACGCTTGGATTGCGTCCTACCTGACAGGTCGCTCCTACCAGGTGGCGTGGCGAGAATCTGTCTCCTCACCACGCGCTCTCACCACTGGTGTCCCCCAGGGCTCTGTTCTAGGCCCTCTCCTATTCTCGCTATACACCAAGTCACTTGGCTCTGTCATAACCTCACATGGTCTCTCCTATCATTGCTATGCAGACGACACACAATTAATCTTCTCCTTTCCCCTTCTGATGACCAGGTGGCGAATCGCATCTCTGCATGTCTGGCAGACATATCAGTGTGGATGACGGATCACCACCTCAAGCTGAACTTCGGCAAGACGGAGCTGCTCTTCCTCCCGGGGAAGGACTGCCCGTTCCATGATCTCGCCATCACGGTTGACAACTCCATTGTGTCCTCCTCCCAGAGCGCTAAGAACCTTGGCGTGATCCTGGACAACAAACTGTCGTTCTCAACTAACATCAAGGCGGTGGCCCGTTCCTGTAGGTTCATGCTCTACAACATCCGCAGAGTACGACCCTGCCTCACACAGGAAGCGGCGCAGGTCCTAATCCAGGCACTTGTCATCTCCCGTCTGGATTACTGCAACTCGCTGTTGGCTGGGCTCCCTGCCTGTGCCATTAAACCCCTACAACTCATCCAGAACGCCGCAGCCCGTCTAGTGTTCAACCTTCCCAAGTTCTCTCACGTCACCCCGCTCCTCCGCTCTCTCCACTGGCTTCCAGTTGAAGCTCGCATCCGCTACAAGACCATGGTGCTTGCCTACGGAGCTGTGAGGGGAACGGCACCTCAGTACCTCCAGGCTCTGATCAGGCCCTACACCCAAATAAGGGCACTGCGTTCATCCACCTCTGGCCTGCTCGCCTCCCTACCACTGAGGAAGTACAGTTCCCGCTCAGCTCAGTCAAAACTGTTCGCTGCTCTGGCTCCCCAATGGTGGAACAAACTCCCTCACGACGCCAGGACAGCGGAGTCAATCACCACCTTCCGGAGACACCTGAAACCCCACCTCTTTAAGGAATACCTAGGATAGGATAAAGTAATCCTTCTCACCCCCCCCCCCCTTAAAATATTTAGATGCACTATTGTAAAGTGGTTGTTCCACTGGATGTCATAAGGTGAATGCACCAATTTGTAAGTCGCTCTGGATAAGAGCGTCTGCTAAATGACTTAAATGTAAATGTAAATGTTAAATGAGACACTGTGGCCCCATCCGAGGACACCCCCGGACAGGGCCAAACAGGAAGGATATAACCCCACCCACTTTGCCAAAGCACAGCCCCCACACCACTAGAGGGAAATCTTCAACCACCAACTTACCATCCTGAGACAAGGCCGAGTATAGCCCACAAAGATCTCCGACACGGAAAGAAAGACTCTGAATACAAGCAATTGAATTGTAGCTTCAAATTTACTCAAAAAGGTTAGTACCAGAATAACAGAACAATACTGCGCATGACCAAGGGCGCTTCATCCTTAAAGGGGACAATCCGTAATTAACAGAACATAACATTCCTTCTCTTATACAATCAGTTACTTTTACCAAACCACAACTGAAACATTTCCCAGAACTTGTTGTAGTTATTTTGCATCTTTTAATTTGAACTTGAACAGTTTTTGTTTTTTTGTTTATAAGTCTAGTCTGTCTGGTGGACGGTGCCTTCGTTCTGGGTAGCGCCTCAGATTGTTTGGAGGCTCCTGAACATCCTCAGTGTGTGCTTGTTCCATTATAGCGTCTGCTATAGCAGCACCTTCATCAACACGTTCCCTTCTTTCAGCCTGGGGTCTCTCTACTGCCCCACCGTCCTCTACAGTTCCTTGTGTGTCACTCTCGGGAGCTCTCTGTGCCTGTTCTCTCTCGATTGTTGTGCTGTTTTCCGTGGAATGCATTTGGTTAATGTGACGCCGCCACATTATGTCTGGGCTCACTTGAACCTGGTAAGTTCTGGGTCCCGTTTGTGTGTGTACGGTCCCTCTTGTCCATTTCCCTCCTCTTCTGTAGTCTCGCACCATCACTTCCTGTCCTGTTTGGAGATGGCGCTCCCGGCCACCGGAGAGCATCTTGGCTTGTTTGTTCAGCACTTCATTACGCCTGTTTGGCTTCATGATGTCCAGCTGTGTGCGGAGAGGCCTCCCGAACATCAGTGCGGCTGGGCTTTCATTTGTTGTGGCATGTGGGGTGTTTCGGTAAGAGGCCAGGAACTTGGCCAGTTTTGTTTGCAAAGTCCCTTCATCTCGTTTTGCTGCACGGAGTCCTTGCTTTAGAGTTTGCACAAAGCGTTCTGCCAGCCCATTGTTGGCAGGGTGGTATGGAGCTGAAGTTGAGTGTTTGATTCCATTTACTGACATGAATCTTGTAAACTCGTCACTTACAAAAGCTTGCGCGTTGTCACTTACCAGCTGCAGTGGCAAACCGAAGCGTGCAAATGTTGTTCTGAGACACTCTATCGTCTGAGCTGAGGTGGAGAAGTCAGTGCAAAACACCTCTGGCCATTTGGAATGGGCATCAACTATAACCAGAAACATGTGATTTTCAAAAGGACCAGCGTAGTCCACATGAATTCTCTGCCATGGCTCTGCGGGCCATTCCCATGGGTGGACTGGGACAGGAGCAGGCATGTGAAGGGTTTCCAAACATCCACTACAGTTCTTTGCCATATTTTCTTTCTGTTGGTCCAGACCTGGCCACCAGAAGTGGCTCCTTGCGAGCAGCTTCATTTTGACAATTCCAACATGACCTTCATGTAGTTGCTGCAAGACTCGATGTTGGCATTTCTGGGGTATCATGACTCTCATTCCCCACATCAAAAATCCCTGGTACGTTGTAATTTCGTTTCTCCGCTGGAAATACGGAGTCAGCTCCTTTCTGCCAGTAGCTGGCCATCCTGAGATGGTGTAGGTGTACACTTTTGACAAGGTCACATCTTACCTTGTCTCATGTTTGATAACTGTGCTTGTGACCGGTAGTGCCTCGAGCTGAGCGGTATGGAACATGTCCACTGCATCCACCCTCCTTTGCCTTTCTCTTGTACATGGCAGTCTGGATAATCCATCTGCATTTGTGTGGAGGGATGACGGCTTAAACTCAATGTCATACATATGACTGGCAAGGAACAGGGCATATCGCTGTAACCTGGCTGCTGTCATTGCCGGAATGCCTTTCTTTGGACTGAAAATGGAAAGCAACGGCTGGTGATCTGTAACCAGTGTGAAACGCTTGCCATATAGGTATGCGTGGATTTTCTTGACGCCCCACACTAGTGCCAGTGCTTCTTTGTCGATTTGTGAGTAGTTTTTCTCTGCATCATTCAATGTTCGTGACGCAAATGCAACTGGCCTCTCTGACCCATCTTTCAGTGTGTGTGAAAGGACTGCCCCTAATCCATAAGGGGATGCATCACAAGCCAACTTCACTGGCATTTCAGGGTCGTAATGCATCAGGACCTGTTCAGATGTTATGAGCCGTTTTGCCTCCAGAAATGCATTTTCACATTGCTCTGTCCACCGCCATGTCCTATTCTTTTCCAGGAGCTGATTTAGAGGCTGGAGTACTGCTGAAAGGTTTGGGAGGAATCTTCTGTAGTAATTGATCAGTCCCGTGAAAGATCTCACTTCTGTGATATTTTGTGGTCGTGGTGCCTGTACCACTGCCTCGATTTTGTCCTGTGTTTTGTGCAATCCATTACAGTCAATCTCATGTCCACAGAAGACAATCTTGTCTTTGAAGAACTCACACTTCTTTAAGTTTGCCTGTAGACCATACTCTTTCAGTCTTTTCAGGACCTCTTCCAGGTTAGCCAGGTGCTCTTTGTCGGTGCGTCCTGTTATGATCATGTCATCCAGGATACACTGGGTTCCTGGGATTCCTTGCAAAATCTGGTCAATAGTTCGTTGCCAAATGGCTGGGGCTGATGCAATGCCAAACACCAGGCGGTTATACCTGTATAGCCCTTTGTGTGTGTTTATTGTCAGGTACTGTTTGGAACTCTCTTCAACCGGTAGCTGCAGGTAAGCCTGTTTCAGATCGATTTTACTGAAGTGTTTCCCACCCGCTAGTGCAGCAAAGATGTCATCCAGGCGTGGTAGGGGTATTGGTCCACATGCAACATTGGAATCACAGTTACCTTGAAGTCCCCACACATTCTAACAGACCCGTCTTTCTTCACAATAGGAACTATGGGTGTGGCCCATTCGCTTCTGTCCACTTTCGTCAGGATCCCTGTATCCTGCAAGCGATCGATTTCCGCTTCCACCTTTGGTCTCAGGGAGTATGGAACAGATCTGGCTTTGCAGAATTTTGGGGTTGCATCATCTCTTAGTACAAGTTTTGCTGTGAAGCCTTTTACTGTTCCCATCTGATCACTGAAAACGGTATTGTATTTATTCCGCAAGTGTTCC
This sequence comes from Oncorhynchus gorbuscha, assembly GCF_021184085.1. NCBI lineage: Eukaryota > Metazoa > Chordata > Actinopteri > Salmoniformes > Salmonidae > Oncorhynchus > Oncorhynchus gorbuscha. Next base: position 50,856 of record NW_025745175.1, read on the forward strand.
AGTGTTTGGTCTGTGCCTTTCTCTTTGGACTGGAACGTGTGGAGCATTTTCAAGTCACACCACTTCAGCTTTATTTTTGAAAGCCATTCCCTGCCAAATAATGGGGGCCAGTTCCAGGCACCACATACAGCTGTAACTGCTGTGTTTGCCCCCATAATGCACTCTGACCTGCAACGCCCCCATTGGGCTCAATCTCTCTCCTGAGTATGTCTTCAGCAACACATTTGTGTTCTTCAGCTTGATAGCCTTAAAGTGCTCATTGTAGACAGTAGTGGAAATAATAGACACTGCAGATCCTGTGTCCAGCTCCATTTTGAGGGGTTTGCCTTCGATATCTGGTGTCACCCATATTATGCTACTGCTGGGAGAAGTCACTGTGTTTAACTCCATTGTACCAATTAATCGTTCATCTGAATCACTGCCACTGTTCCCTGCTAGTGCATTCACAGACCCTTTAATTTTCTCAGTTTTCCTGTTGTGACTGAATTTGGCTTTGCATGCTCTTTGAATGTGCCCCCTTCTACTGCATTTGTGACAAATTTCGTCTTTGAAACGGCAGTCCTCTGCTCTGTGACCATCTCTGTCACACCTGTTGCATTTTTCGGCCACACGGGGGCGTTGTTGACTGCGTGAACTTGTGCAGGGAAATTTGTGACAGGTCGGTACTTCTTTTACTTTGCAACTCAAAAGTATCTTTAGTCGCGATTTCCATAGCCACAGCAATTTCAACAGCCTTTGCAAATGTGAGCTCTGATTCTGTAAGCAAACGTTTTTGAATGTGTTCATGTTTCAGTCCACAAACAAATCTATCCCTTAATGTGTCATTTAGGTTCTCTCCCAACTGGCAATGTTCAGACAGTTTCTTCAACACTGCTACATATGTCCTAACACCCTCCCCCCTCATTCTGATCTCTCTTGTGGAAACAAAAACGTTCCGCGATGAGGAGTGGTTTAGGTGATAGGTGATTTTGCAATATCTCCACAATCTCTGTGAATGTTTTATTTGAGGGCTTCAGAGGGGCAGTCAGATCTCTTAGCAAACTGTATGTTTTTGGGCCAATTAAACTCAACAACGCTGGCACTCTCTTGTTATCAGCAATGTCGTTTGCAATGAAGTACTGTTCCAGTCGTTCAATGTAAGTTGCCCAGTTTTCTTGCGTGTCATCAAACACATCTATTTTACATTTACATTTAAGTCATTTAGCAGACGCTCTTATCCAGAGCGACTTACAAATTGGTAAATGACTATTGTAGTTGGAAATGGCAGATTTGTTATGGAATATCTACATTGGCCGTACAGAGGCCCATTATCAGCAACCATCACTCCCGTATTCCAATGGCACGTTGTGTTAGCTAATCCAAGTTTATCATTTTAAAAGGCTAATTGATCATTAGAAAACCCTTTTGCAATTATGTTAGCACAGCTAAAAACTGTTCTTATGATTATAGAGGCAATAAAACTGTCCTTCTTTAGACTAGTTGAGTATCCAGAGCATCAGCATTTGTGGGTTCGTTTGCAGGCTCAAAATGGCCAGAAACAAAGACCTTTCTTCTGAAACTCATCAGTCTATTCTTGTTCTGAGAAATGAAGGCTATTCCATGCGAGAAATTGCCAAGAAACTGAAGATCTCGTACAACGCTGTGCACTACTCCCTTCACAGAACAGCGCAAATGGTCTCTAACCAGAATAGAAATAGGAGTGGGAGGCCCCGGTGCACAACTGAGCAAAAGGACAAGTACATTAGAGTGTCTAGTTTGACAAACAGACACCTCACAAGTCCTCAACTGGCAGCTTTATTAAATAGTATCCTCAAAACACAAGTCTCAACATCAACAGTGAAGAGGTGACTCTGGGATGTGGCCAGCCTTCTAGGCAGAGTTGTGAAGAAAAAGCCATATTACATTTACATTTAAGTCATTTAGCAGACGCTCTTATCCAGAGCGACTTACAAATTGGTGCATTCACCTTATGACATCCAGTGGAACAGCCACTTTACAATAGTGCATCTAAATATTTTAAGGGGGGGGAGGGGGGGTGAGAAGGATTACTTTATCCTATCCTAAGTATTCCTTAAAGAGGTGGGGTTTCAGGTGTCTCCGGAAGGTTTTCCCGATTTTCCCGATTTTCCCGATGCTAGCCATTCTCTTTACCTCCGGCTCCACGGGTCTTTGATCTGCCGTCTCGTTCTCGTCAGCTCTCCCCTCGTCCTCACTGCTTGCTAGCTGTTGTGCTACAGGGTCAAAATCTTCCTCTCTTCCTACGAACTCCATCTGTATTCGTGATGCACACTGCAGGTAATCATCCTCGTCGCCATTGTAGTGTCTTAACACTTAGTACTTATTTATGTAATAAGAAAGACTCTGAATACAAGCAATTGAACTGTAGCTTCACATTTACTCAAAAAGGTTAGTACCAGAATAACATAGAACAATACTGCACATGACCAAGGGCGCTTCATCCTTAAAGGGGACAATCCGTAATTAACAGAACATAACATGAAGTGTCATGGACGTAGGAATTGAAGGGTTGATTTGTATGACATATTTGTATAATGTGAGATCACTACTGCCGGCTGTTAATTTCTTGACACCTGCCGCCATAGGTTTGTTCATGCTTATTGGCTAGTTCTTCAGGGCCTACTCCTGTGTGGTGTGTGTAGAAAATGATACTCATTCTACTTAAACATCCGTTACTCAAACTGTCTTCATAAGCTAGGTGGGATCATGTCATAAAGATGCATTTTAATCTTGCAGATCATCCTGTGAGTTTCATGTCTTCTCTCAAGGTCTTGGTGTGTGTTCACTGCAGGATGGCATAGGCCTTATACATGCAGTGTCCCACCTATTTTCCCTGCCTTCATTGTTACCATCCCCAGAGCGCTTTTAGGATGGTATTGTTTACTGTCAAAGTAATATTGAGCCATTTATACTGCACAAATATAAATGCAATATGTCAAATCCTTTCATGTGCTGAAATAAAAGATCCCAGATCCCAGACCAATCTTGGAAGGCCGAGGTGGAAGGTGACAATCAAATCAGCCAATCAGAGGGAAGCAACTCGGGTGACATTTTCCTAAGGCTCCTGGACTTAACTGACCACAGCCTTCCTATCGAGTCCACCAATGAGCTGCAAGTGATGCTAGGGTTCCATGGGTTCACTTGAGAGATTGGATGATAGGATTTGTAGTTCAAAGTTACCCACCCATTTACTGACCTCCTTCAGTATATAGGCAACATCACTGGAAGGGAACTAGCTCAGAATTTCACTATTTGACATTTCATGTATGGCAAATATTGGAGTTAAATTCTTAGCTAGATGGGACCCTGAGCACCTGAATCAAATCAAATGAGAGAATCGAAAACAGCAGGTCTGGGACAAGGTGGCATGTCCGGTGAACAAGTCAGGGTTCCATAGCCGCAGGCAGAACAGTTGAAACTGGAGCAGCAGTACGACCAGGTGGACTGGGGACAGTCATCAGGCCAGGTAGTCCTGAGACATGGTCCTAGGGCTCAGGTCCTCCGGGAGGGGAGGGAGGGAGAGAGTATTAGAGGGAGCATACTTAAATCCACACAGGACACCAGATAAGACAGGAGAATTACACCAGATATAACAAACTGACCCTAGTGGTGTAGGGGGGGGGGGGAGGCTGAGTATAGCCCACAAAGATCTCCTCCACTGCTCGAGGCAGAAGGGGCGCAAAACCAAACAGGAAGATCATGTTAGTTACTCAACCCACTCAAGTGACGCATCCCTCCTAGGAAAGGCATGAAGAGCACTAGTAAGCCAGTGTCTCGGCCCCGTAATAGTTTCAGAGGCAGAGAATCCCAGTGGAGAGAGGGGAGCCGGCCAGGCAGAGAGCAAGGGCGGTTTGACGCTGCAGTGCCTTGCCGTTATATATGCCATTTAGCAGACGCTTTTATCCAAAGCGACTTACAGTCATGTGTGCATACATTCTACGTATGGGTGGTCCCGGGGATCGAACCCACTACCCTGGCGTTACAAGCGCCATGCTCTACCAACGCACCCCTGGGCCAGACTACACTCAATCGTAGGACCTACTGAAGAGATGAGTCTAAAGTAAAGACTTAAAGGTCGAGGCCGAGTCTGCGTCTCTCACATCGATAGGCAGACCATTGCATAAAAATTGAGCTCTATTGGAGAACTCCCTGCCTCCAGCTGTTTGCTTAGAAGTTCTAGGGACAATAAGGAGACCTGCGTCTTGTGACCGTAGCGTACGTGTAGGTGTGTACGGCAGGACCAAATTGGAGAGATAGTAGGTTAGCAGTAAAATCTTGATATCAGCCCTAGCCTTACATGATGCCAGTATAGAGAGGCTAGCACTGGACTAATTTGATACAATTTTGGTGTTCTAGTCAAGATTCCAGAAGCCGTGTTTAGCACTAACTGAAGTTTATTTAGTGCTTTATCCGGGTAGCTGGAGAGTAGAGCATTTCAGTAGTCTAATCTAGAAGTAACAAAAGCTCGGATTAGCCTTTCTACATAATTTTTGGACGAAAGATTACTGATTTTTGCAATGTTACAAAGATGGAAAAAGTTGTCCTTGAAATATTCTTGATGTGTTTGTCAAAAGAGATGTGGGACCAGAGTAATGCCGAGGTCCTTCACAGTTTTATTTTAGACGACTGTACAACTATCAAGATGAATTGTCAGATCCAACAGAAGATGTCTTTGTTTCTTGGGACCTAGAACTAGCATCTCTGTTTTGTCAGTTCAAAAGTAAAACATTTGCCGCCATCCACTTCCTTATGTCTGAAACACAGGCTTCCAGGGTAGGACATTTTGGGGCTTCACTATGTTTCATCGAAATGTACAGCTGTGTGTCGTCCGCATAGCAGTGAAAGAGGTAGAATATATAGTGAAAACAGTAGTGGTCCTAAAACGGAACCTTGAGGCACACCAAAACTTACAAATTATTCGTCAGAGGACAAACCTTCCACAGAGATGAACTGATATCTTTCCGACAGATAAGATCTAAACCAGGCAAGA
>NW_025745176.1:0-55738 GCF_021184085.1 Oncorhynchus gorbuscha
GAGGAAGTGGCCCTGAGTTAATATGGACAGAGATGGGGTGAGGGGAAGAGGAAGTGGCCCTGAGGACAGAGATTAGGGGAAGAGGAAGTGGCCCTGAGTTAATATAGACAGAGAAGGGGTGAGGGGAAGAGGAAGTGGCCCTGATTAATATGGACAGAGATGGGGTGAGGGGAAGAGGAAGTGGACAGAGTTAATATGGACAGAGAGGGGAAGAGGAAGTGGAGTTAATATGGAGGGGAAGAGGGGAAGTGGCCCTGAGTTAATATGGACAGAGATGGAGTGAGGGGAAGAGGAAGTGGCCCTGGATTAATATGGACAGAGATGGGGTGAGGGGAAGAGGAAGTGGCCCTGAGTTAATATGGACAGAGATGGAGTGAGGGGAAGAGGAAGTGGCCCTGAGTTAATATGGACAGATGTGGGGTGAGGGGAAGAGGAAGTGGCCCTGAGTTAATATGGACAGAGATGGAGTGAGGGGAAGAGTGGCCCTGAAATATGTGGGGTGAGGGGAAGAGGAAGTGGCCCTGAGTTAATATGGACAGAGATGGAGTGAGGGGAAGAGGAAGTGGCCCTGAGTTAATATGGACAGAGATGGAGTGAGGGGAAGAGGAAGTGGCCCTGGGTTAATATGGACAGAGATGGAGTGAGGGGAAGAGGAAGTGGCCCTGGGTTAATATGGACAGAGATGGAGTGAGGGGAAGAGGAAGTGGCCCTGAGTTAATATGGACAGAGATGGAGTGAGGGGAAAAGGAAGTGGCATTGATTGATACAGGAGAGGAATTGAATGAGGAGTGAGAGATCGTACCTGAACTTCCCTGGACTGTGTACATCTACTTTGATGGAGTTGCCAGCTTGTTGTGGTCGATGTGTTCCACACCACACCTGGAGGAGGAAGAGATGGGAGTGAGATAGGCTGTGACATACACCCATCCATTCTTCCAACCATCCATCCATCCAATCATTCACCCACCCATCCATTCTTCCAACCAACCATCCATCCATTCATTCATCCATCCATCCATTCTTCCAACCAACCATCCATCCATTCATTCATCCATCCATCCAATCATTCACCCACCCATCCATTCTTCCAACCAACCATCCATCCATTCATTCATCCATCCATCCATTCTTCCAACCAACCATCCATCCATTCATTCATCCATCCATCCATTCATTCACCCACCCATCCATTCTTCCAACCAACCATCCATCCATTCATTCATCCACCCACCCATCCATCCATTCATTCACCCACCCATCCATTCTTCCAACCAACCATCCATCCATTCATTCATCCATCCATCCATTCTTCCAACCAACCATCCATCCATTCATTCATCCATCCATCCATTCTTCCAACCAACCATCCATCCATTCATTCATCCATCCATCCATTCATTCACCCACCCATCTATTCTTCCAACCAACAATCCATCCATTCATTCACCCACCCATCCATTCATCCACCCAACCATCCATCCATTCATTCACCCACCCATCCATTCAATCATTCATCCACCCACCCATCCATCCATTCACCAACCCACCCACCCACCCATCCATTCACCCACCCATCCATTCATCCACCCACCCACTCATCCATTCATTCACCCACCCATCCATTCATCCACCCACCCACCCACCCACCCACCATCCATTCACCCATTCATCCACCCATCCATCCATCCAGTCACCCACCCATCCATTCATCTATCCATTCACCCATCCATCCATTCACCCACCCATTCATCCACCCATCCATTCACCCATCCATCCATACATCCATTCACCCACCCATTCATCCACCCATCCATCCATCCATTCACCCATCCATCCATCCATTCATCCACCAATCCATTCATTCACCCACCAATGCATTCATCCACCCACCCATCCCATCCGTCCATTCATCCATCCATCCGTCCATTCATCCATCCATTCATCCAGTCTGACCTGGGCGAAGTTGACAAAGAAGAGTTGTTGATGGTTGAGGTTTATTCCAGGCAGGAGAGGCTCATTCCCATTCTTCTCCACATAGTTCAGGTATGCCTGAAATCATCACAACACCACTTCAAACCACACTGGCCTGAAATCATCACAACACCACTTCAAACCTCACTGGCCTGAAATCATCACAACACCACTTCAAACCTCACTGGCCTGAAATCATCACAACACCACTTCAAATCTCTCTGGCCTGAAATCATTACAACACCACTTCAAACCTCACTGGCCTGAAATCATCACAACACCACTTCAAACCTCACTGGCCTGAAATCATCACAACACCACTTCAAATTTCAGCCTCTTTTGCTGAACACATGGTGAAGTTTAAATTAAGCTCACATTCTTACTGTAAAATAAAAATATTAATGTGTTTGGTATATGTCAATTCCTGACCAGATAGGTCACCCAACTGATTCCAAGGGAACAACTTCATTTTGGTTCAATGCTTGAAGACATAAACAGTTGGCACCCATTTTGAAGCTATTCCAATGCATTCATCCACCCACCCATCCCATCCGTCCATTCATCCATCCATCCGTCCATTCATCCATCCATTCATCCAGTCTGACCTGGGCGAAGTTGACAAAGAAGAGTTGTTGATGGTTGAGGTTTATTCCAGGTTGATTTCACTGGCCTGAAATCATCACAACACCACTTCAAACCTCACTGGCCTGAAATCATCACAACACCACTTCAAATTTCTCTGGCCTGAAATCATTACAACACCACTTCAAACCTCACTGGCCTGAAATCATCACAACACCACTTCAAACCTCACTGGCCTGAAATCATCACAACACCACTTCAAATTTCTCTGGCCTGAAATCATTACAACACCAGTCTTTAATACTTGACAATAGATCGATAGGTACTTGATTTAACACCAATCACATCAGATGATCTCAGACTCTCCTACCTTCTTAGAAAATGTATAAAGTAAACAAAGGGCTCTCAGAATCAGTGAAGAAGTGTTCTCCATTCCTCCGTCATCACTTCCCTCTGGACACTAACCCGAGACGCCTGGTTGGCCAATCACATTGCTCATTACTCACACCATGCTCAGAGAGCATGTCTAATGGTTCACCATGCTCCGAGAGCATGTCTAATGGTTCACCATGCTCCGAGAGCATGTCTAATGGTTCACCATGCTCCGAGAGCATGTCTAATGGTTCACCATGCTCCTAGAGCATGTCTAATGGTTCACCATGCTCCGAGAGCATGTCTAATGGTTCACCATGCTCCGAGAGCATGTCTAATGGTTCACCATGCCCCGAGAGCATGTCTAATGGTTCACCATGCTCCGAGAGCATGTCTAATGGTTCACCATGCTCCGAGAGCATGTCTAATGGTTCACCATGCTCCGTGAGCATGTCTAATGGTTCACCATGCTCCGAGAGCATATCTAATGGTTCCATCAGAGAGCTGGCAGGAGGAGTAATTAGTAATATTACTGGCAGATGGCAATTACCCACAAGTCCTTCCGATCTCATTTCATCTCACAACATGTCACTCAGACGTATATAGCTAATCATCAAATGCTAAAACAATGTAGATGTGAGGGAGCAATAGAGAAAATGGTGTAACAGATTACTGGAATCCATTTCTTGCCTGGGTTAAAGGACTCTGTCTTCATAATGTGGGTGCATCTTTTTTTAAGCTGGAAAATGTGTCTTTCTACAGTGGGCATTCGTACCTGGTAGGACTGACGGATGCCTCCATTGTCTGCGATGTTCTCACCCAGAGTGTTATTCCCATTGAGCTGCTTACAGAAAACAAAAAGACAGATGAATACAGCCTGTAATTGAGTATTTCAGCAGTTCTCCATCCCAGGGAAACCATTTTCCACGCTGCGGGTAAATGAGCATAAAACAAAATGCTATTGTTCACGGCAACAAGTCAGGGGAGGACAGGAGATGGAGAGAGGAGAGGAGAGGAGGGGAGGGGAGGGGAGGGGAGGGGAGAGGAGGGGAAAGGAGGAGAGGAGAGGAGTGGGGAGGACAGGAGATGGAGAGAGGAGAGGAGGGGAGGGGAGGAGAGGAGATGAGCATACGTGAAGAAACAGAGTGGTATAAATGTGAACCCTGCACTCATTTACTGGAAAAGAAAGGAGAGAAGGGGAGGAGAGGAGAGGAGTAGTGGGAGGGGAGGTGAGGTGAGGGATGGAGGGGAGGGATGGATGGAGTGGGGGAGGCGAGGGATGGAGGGAGGAGAGGTGAGGTGAGGGGAGGGATGGAGGGGAGGCGAGGGGAGGGGAGGGATGGAGTGGGGGGAGGCGAGGGATGGAGGGGAGGAGAGGTGAGGTGAGGGGAGGGATGGAGGGGAGGCGAGGCGAGGGGAGGGGAGGGATGGACTGGGGGGAGGCGAGGGATGGAGGGGAGGAGAGGTGAGGTGAGGGATGGAGGGGAGGCGAGGCGAGGGCAGGTGTGGTGAGGGGAGGGATGGAGGGGAGGTGAGGTGAGGGGAGGGATGGAGGGGAGGGGAGGCGAGGGGAGGGGAGGGTAAAACATACATTCAGCCCGTTGGCCAGGTCCCAGGAGAAGCTTCCATACTGGTCCACAATGCACTTGGACAGATTCACAAAGTTCTGGGTGGAGCTTGGCGTCCACCAGTCCTTCAGGTCACCATCTTTATCGTAGTTACGCCCTGGCAACCGGACAAACAAACTGTTACGGACAGCTGACCAGCTAGTCCACATGTCATGAAACGACACTTTGAATTGGACTGTCCATTCTAACAAAGGTAATTCCATGTGCAGAGTGTCTTACCGTTGTCATCGAACCCGTGTGTGATCTCATGTCCGATCACCATGCCGATACCGCCAAAGTTCAGAGACTTGGTCTGGCCCTTACCGAAGAACGGAGGCTGGAGGATCCCAGCTGGGAACACTGAGGAGGAGGAGGAAGAGGATGAAGAAAGGATCTCACATCTTTCACCTTCAGAGTGAAGGGAGAAGACAAGTAGAGGTGATGGGAGAAGACAGTAGAATTGATGGGAGAAGACAGTAGAGATGATGGGAGGGAACAGTAGAGATGATTGGAGGTGACAGAAGAGAAGACAGTAGAGGTGATGGGAGAAGACAGTAGAATTGATGGGAGAAGACAGTAGAGATGATTGGAGGGAACAGTAGAGGTGATTGGAGGTGACAGTACAGGTGACAGTAGAGGTGATTGGAGATGACAGTACAGGTGACAGTAGAGATGATTGGAGGGAACAGTAGAGATGATTGGAGGTGACAGTACAGGTGACAGTAGAGATGATTGGAGGTGACAGTACAGGTGACAGTAGAGATGATTGGAGGTGACAGTACAGGTGACAGTAGAGGTGATTGGAGGTGACAGTACAGGTGACAGTAGAGGTGATTGGAGTTGACAGTACAGGTGACAGTAGAGGTGATGGGAGATGACAAAAGAGATGACAGTAGAGGGGATTGAAGTTGACAGAAGAGATGACAGGAGAGGTGATTGAAGGTGACAGTAGAGATGATTGGAGGGAACAGTAGAGATGATTGGAGGTGACAGTACAGGTGACAGTAGAGGTGATGGGAGATGACAAAAGAGATGACAGTAGAGGAGATTGGAGTTGACAGAAGAGATGACAGGAGAGGTGACAGAAGAGATGACAGTAGAGGTGATTGAAGGTGACAGTAGAGGTGATTGGAGATGACAGTAGAGGAGATTGGAGATGACAGTAGAGGTGATTGGAGATGACAGTAGAGACGACAGTAGAGGTGATGGGAGGAGACTGTAGAGGTGACAGTAGAGGTGAGTGGAGGAGACTGTAGAGGTGACAGTAGAGGTGATTGAAGGAGACTGTAGGTGATTGGAGGAGACAGTAGAGGTGACAGTAGAGGTGATTGAAGGAGACTGTAGGTGATTGGAGGAGACTGTAGAGGTGACAGTAGAGGTGATTGGAGGAGCCTGTAGAGGTGACAGTAGAGGTGATTGGAGGAGACCGTAGAGGTGACAGTAGAGGTGATTGAAGGAGACTGTAGGTGATTGGAGGAGACTGTAGAGGTGACAGTAGAGGTGATTGAAGGAGACTGTAGGTGATTGGAGGAGACTGTAGAGGTGACAGTAGAGGTGATTGGAGGAGACTGTAGAGGTGACAGTAGAGGTGATTGGAGGAGACTGTAGAGGTGACAGTAGAGGTGATTGAAGGAGACTGTAGGTGATTGGAGGAGGCTGTAGAGGTGACAGTAGAGGTGATTGAAGGAGACTGTAGAGATGACAGTAGAGGTGTCAGTAGAGATGATTGGAGGAGACTGTAGAGATGACAGTAGAGGTGAGTGGAGGAGACTGTAGAGATGACAGTAGAGGTGATTGGAGGAGACTGTAGAGGTGACAGTAAAGGTGTCAGTAGAGGTGATTGGAGGAGACTGTAGAGGTGACAGTAGAGTTGATTGGAGGAGACTGTAGAGGTGACAGTAGAGGTGATTGGAGGAGACTGTAGAGGTGACAGTAGAGGTGATTGAAGGAGACTGTAGGTGATTGGAGGAGACTGTAGAGGTGACAGTAGAGGTGATTGAAGGAGACTGTAGAGATGACAGTAGAGGTGTCAGTAGAGGTGATTGGAGGAGACTGTAGAGATGACAGCAGAGGTGAGTGGAGGAGACTGTAGAGATGACAGTAGAGGTGAGTGGAGGAGACTGTAGAGGTGACAGTAAAGGTGTCAGTAGAGGTGATTGGAGGAGACTGTAGAGGTGACAGTAGAGGTGATTGGAGGAGACTGTAGAGGTGACAGTAGAGGTGATTGGAGGAGACTGTAGAGGTGACAGTAGAGGTGAGTGGAGTAGACTGTAGAGGTGACAGTAAAGGTGTCAGTAGAGGTGATTGGAGGAGAGTGTAGAGGTGACAGTAGAGGTGATTGGAGGAGAGTGTAGAGGTGACAGTAGAGGTGATTGGAGGAGACTGTAGAGGTGACAGTAAAGGTGATTGGAGGAGACTGTAGAGGTGACAGTAGAGTTGATTGGAGGAGACTGTAGAGGTGACAGTAGAGGTGATTGAAGGAGACTGTAGGTGATTGGAGGAGACTGTAGAGGTGACAGTAGAGGTGATTGAAGGAGACTGTAGGTGATTGGAGGAGACTGTAGAGGTGACAGTAGAGGTGATTGGAGGAGCCTGTAGAGGTGACAGTAGAGGTGATTGGAGGAGACTGTAGAGGTGACAGTAGAGGTGATTGAAGGAGACTGTAGAGGTGACAGTAGAGATGATTGGAGGAGACTGTAGAGGTGACAGTAGAGGTGATTGAAGGAGACTGTAGGTGATTGGAGGAGACTGTAGAGGTGACAGTAGAGGTGATTGGAGGAGACTGTAGAGGTGACAGTAGGGATGATTGAAGGAGACTGTAGGTGATTGGAGGAGACTGTAGAGATGACAGTAGAGGTGATTGGAGGAGACTGTAAAGGTGATTGAAGGAGACTGTAGGTGATTGGAGGAGACTGTAGAGGTGACAGTAGAGGTGATTGAAGGAGACTGTAGGTGATTGGAGGAGACTGTAGAGGTGACAGTAGAGGTGATTGGAGGAGACTGTAGAGATGACAGTAGAGGTGATTGGAGGATACTGTAGAGGTGACAGTAGAGATGATTGAAGGTTACGGTAGAGGTGACTGGTACCTATTTGGTTTTTGCTTGAGGAGTAGAAGGCATTGACAACGGCTGCTCCTGTTACCCATCTAGGGATGAGGCACAAAGACGTTCCACAACAATATTGAATAGAGGAGTTCATAATTAATCACTACTGTAATATTAGTGCTGTGGCTGCTATTTTAGCCAGCGCGGACAATGGGTTTTGGAAAGGAAGGATCTTACTCTTCTTTGTTAACTTTGACCCGTAGCATCCTCAGACGTTTCTTCTGTACGTAGTCCAGGTTCTGGAGGATGTTCTCAAAGTACTCCTCTGCACTGTAGCTCAACTAACACACACACCAACACACACACGCACACGCACACGCACACACGCGCACACACACGCACACACACACACACACACACACACACACACACACACACACACACACACACACACACACAGTGTCAATGGCAGATATCAGGTATGATAGTTTGAACCCTGTGTCCACTGTATCACGACAACTGACGAAATGCATGATTATGTTCCTTCACCTTTTAACACTCACATTTCTATACTCGTTGTTCAGGTAGGTGTCATTCTTGATGTTGTCGGAGTAGCCAATCCGCTCACGGATAGCTTGTGCCTACAGAACATTCGAAGAGTTTGAGGGGAGTAACAAGTGGTGTAAAGTACTTAAGTAAAAAATACTTTAAAAGTATTTTTGGGATATCTGTACTTTACTTTCCTATTTATATTTTTTGATAACTTTAACTTTTACTTCACTACATTCCTAAAGAAAATAATGTACTTTTTACTCCATACATTTTCCCTGACACCAAAAAGTACTTGTTACATTTTGACAAGAAAATGTTCTAATTCACACACTTATGAAGAGAACATCCCTGGTCATCCCTACTGCCTCTGATCTGGAGGTTTCACTAAACAGAGAACATCCCTGGTCATCCCTACTGCCTCTGATCTGGAGGTTTCACTAAACAGAGAACATCCCTGGTCATCCCTACTGCCTCTGATCTGGAGGACTCACTAAACAGAGAACATCCCTGGTCATCCCTACTGCCTCTGATCTGGAGGTTTCACTAAACAGAGAACATCCCTGGTCATCCCTACTGCCTCTGATCTGGAGGTTTCACTAAACAGAGAACATCCCTGGTCATCCCTACTGCCTCTGATCTGGAGGACTCACTAAACAGAGAACATCCCAGGTTATCCCTACTAGCCTCTGATCTGGAGGACTCACTAAACAGAGAACATCCCAGGTTATCCCTACTAGCCTCTGATCTGGAGGACTCACTAAACAGAGAACATCCCAGGTTATCCCTACTAGTCTCTGATCTGGAGGACTCACTAAACAGAGAACATCCCAGGTTATCCCTACTAGCCTCTGATCTGGAGGACTCACTAAACAGAGAACATCCCTGGTCATCCCTACTAGCCTCTGATCTGGAGGACTCACTAAACAGAGAACATCCCTGGTCATCCCTACTGCCTCTGATCTGGAGGACTCACTAAACAGAGAACATCCCTGGTCATCCCTACTGCCTCTGATCTGGAGGACTCACTAAACAGAGAACATCCCTGGTCATCACTACTGCCTCTGATCTGGAGGACTCACTAAACAGAGAACATCCCTGGTCAATCCCTACTGCCTCTGATCTGGAGGTCTCACTAAACAGAGAACATCCCTGGTCAATCCCTACTGCCTCTGATCTGGAGGTCTCACTAAACAGAGAACATCCCTGGTCATCCCTAACTGCCTTTGATCTGGCGGAAACACAAATGCTTCGTTTGTAAATGATGTCTGTGTGTTGGAGTGTCCCTGGCGATCTGTCAAAAAATAATTAAATACAAGAAAATTGTGCTGTACAAGGAATTTGAAATGGTTTATACTATTGATACTTAAGTATATTTCAAACGATTTTTGAAAGTAGTATTTTACTGGGTGACTTTCACTTCTACTCAAGTATGACAATTGAGTAATTTTTTCAACCACTGGGAATAACAACACAGAATGTATGAATAGAGCTTGTGATTATAACACTTGACAGAGGTAAAACAGAGACAGGTAAAACAGAGACAGGTAAAACAGAGACAGAGACAGGTAAAACAGGGACAGGTAAAACAGGGACAGGTAAAACAGAGACAGGTAAAACAGAGACAGAGACAGGTAAAACAGAGACAGGTAAAACAGAGACAGGTAAAACAGAGACAGAGACAGGTAAAACAGGGACAGGTAAAACAGAGACAGGTAAAACAGAGACAGAGACAGGTAAAACAGGGACAGGTAAAACAGGGACAGGTAAAACAGAGACAGGTAAAACAGAGACAGAGACAGGTAAAACAGGGACAGGTAAAACAGGGACAGGTAAAACAGAGACAGGTAAAACAGAGACAGAGACAGGTAAAACAGGGACAGGTAAAACAGAGATAGAGACAGGTAAAACAGGGACAGGTAAAACAGAGACAGGTAAAACAGAGACAGAGACAGGTAAAACAGGGACAGGTAAAACAGAGACAGGTAAAACAGAGACAGAGACAGGTAAAACAGGGACAGGTAAAACAGGGACAGAGACAGGTAAAACAGGGACAGGTAAAACAGGGACAGGTAAAACAGGGACAGAGACAGGTAAAACAGAGACAGGGACAGGTAAAACAGAGACAGGTCAAACAGAGACAGGTAAAACAGAGACAAGTCAAAGAGACAGGTCAAACAGGGACAGGTAAATCAGAGACAGGTAAAACAGAGACAGAGACAGGTAAAACAGGGACAGGTAAAACAGAGATAGAGACAGGTAAAACAGGGACAGGTAAAACAGAGACAGAGACAGGTAAAACAGGGACAGGTAAAACAGAGACAGGTAAAACAGGGACAGGTAAAACAGGGACAGAGACAGGTAAAACAGGGACAGGTAAAACAGGGACAGAGACAGGTAAAACAGAGACAGGGACAGGTAAAACAGAGACAGGTCAAACAGAGACAGGTAAAACAGAGACAAGTCAAAGAGACAGGTCAAACAGGGACAGGTAAAACAGGGACAGGTAAAACAGGGACAGAGACAGGTAAAACAGAGACAGGTAAAACAGGGACAGGTAAAACAGGGACAGAGACAGGTAAAACAGAGACAGGTAAAACAGGGACAGGTAAAACAGAGACAGGTAAAACAGAGACAGAGACAGGTAAAACAGGGACAGGTAAAACAGAGACAGGTAAAACAGAGACAGAGACAGGTAAAACAGGGACAGGTAAAACAGGGACAGGTAAAACAGAGACAGGTAAAACAGAGACAGAGACAGGTAAAACAGGGACAGGTAAAACAGAGATAGAGACAGGTAAAACAGGGACAGGTAAAACAGAGACAGGTAAAACAGAGACAGAGACAGGTAAAACAGGGACAGGTAAAACAGAGACAGAGACAGGTAAAACAGGGACAGGTAAAACAGGGACAGAGACAGGTAAAACAGGGACAGGTAAAACAGGGACAGGTAAAACAGGGACAGAGACAGGTAAAACAGAGACAGGGACAGGTAAAACAGAGACAGAGACAGGTAAAACAGGGACAGGTAAAACAGAGATAGAGACAGGTAAAACAGGGACAGGTAAAACAGAGACAGAGACAGGTAAAACAGGGACAGGTAAAACAGAGACAGGTAAAACAGGGACAGGTAAAACAGGGACAGAGACAGGTAAAACAGGGACAGGTAAAACAGGGACAGAGACAGGTAAAACAGAGACAGGGACAGGTAAAACAGAGACAGGTCAAACAGAGACAGGTAAAACAGAGACAAGTCAAAGAGACAGGTCAAACAGGGACAGGTAAAACAGGGACAGGTAAAACAGGGACAGGTAAAACAGGGACAGAGACAGGTAAAACAGAGACAGGTAAAACAGGGACAGGTAAAACAGGGACAGAGACAGGTAAAACAGAGACAGGTAAAACAGGGACAGGTAAAACAGAGACAGGTAAAACAGAGACAGAGACAGGTAAAACAGGGACAGGTAAAACAGAGACAGGTAAAACAGAGACAGAGACAGGTAAAACAGGGACAGGTAAAACAGGGACAGGTAAAACAGAGACAGAGACAGGTAAAACAGGGACAGGTAAAACAGGGACAGGTAAAACAGAGACAGGTAAAACAGAGACAGAGACAGGTAAAACAGGGACAGGTAAAACAGAGATAGAGACAGGTAAAACAGGGACAGGTAAAACAGAGACAGGTAAAACAGAGACAGAGACAGGTAAAACAGGGACAGGTAAAACAGAGACAGAGACAGGTAAAACAGGGACAGGTAAAACAGGGACAGGTAAAACAGGGACAGGTAAAACAGGGACAGGTAAAACAGGGACAGAGACAGGTAAAACAGAGACAGGGACAGGTAAAACAGAGACAGGTCAAACAGAGACAGGTAAAACAGAGACAAGTCAAAGAGACAGGTCAAACAGGGACAGGTAAATCAGAGACAGGTAAAACAGAGACAGAGACAGGTAAAACAGGGACAGGTAAAACAGAGATAGAGACAGGTAAAACAGGGACAGGTAAAACAGAGACAGAGACAGGTAAAACAGGGACAGGTAAAACAGAGACAGGTAAAACAGGGACAGGTAAAACAGGGACAGAGACAGGTAAAACAGGGACAGGTAAAACAGGGACAGAGACAGGTAAAACAGAGACAGGGACAGGTAAAACAGAGACAGGTCAAACAGAGACAGGTAAAACAGAGACAAGTCAAAGAGACAGGTCAAACAGGGACAGGTAAAACAGGGACAGGTAAAACAGGGACAGAGACAGGTAAAACAGAGACAGGTAAAACAGGGACAGGTAAAACAGGGACAGAGACAGGTAAAACAGAGACAGGTAAAACAGGGACAAGTCAAAGAGACAGGTCAAACAGGGACAGGTAAAACAGGGACAGGTAAAACAGGGACAGAGACAGGTAAAACAGAGACAGGTAAAACAGGGACAGGTAAAACAGGGACAGAGACAGGTAAAACAGAGACAGGGACAGGTAAAACAGAGACAGGTCAAACAGAGACAGGTCAAACAGAGACAGGTCAAACAGGGACAGGTAAAACAGGGACATAGACAGGTAGAACAGAGACAGGGACAGGTAAAACAGAGACAGGTCAAACAGAGACAGGTAAAACAGAGACAGGGACAGGTAAAACAGAGACAGGTAAAACAGAGACAGAGACAGGTAAAACAGGGACAGGTAAAACAGGGACAGAGACAGGTAAAACAGGGACAGGTAAAACAGAGACAGGTAAAACAGGGACAGGTAAAACAGAGACAGGTAAAACAGGGACAGGTAAAACAGAGAGAGAGACAGGTAAAACAGAGACAGGTAAAACAGGGACATAGACAGGTAAAACAGGGACAGGTAAAACAGGGACAGGTAAAACAGAGAGAGAGACAGGTAAAACAGAGACAGGTAAAACAGAGACAGGTAAAACAGGGACATAGACAGGTAAAACAGGGACAGGTAAAACAGAGACAGGTAAAACAGGGACAGGTAAAACAGAGAGAGAGACAGGTAAAACAGAGACAGGTAAAACAGGGACATACACAGGTAAAAAAAGGACAGGTAAAACAGAGACAGGTAAAACAGGTAAGACAGGTAAAACAGAGACAGGTAAAACAGGGACATAGACAGGTAAAACAGGGACAGGTAAAACAGGGACAGAGACAGGTAAAACAGGGACAGGTAAAACAGGGACAGAGACAGGTAAAACAGGGACAGAGACAGGTAAAACAGAGACAGCTAAAACAGGGACAGGTAAAACAGAGACAGGTAAAACAGAGACAGGTAAAACTGGGACAGGTAAAACAGGGACAGGTCAAACAGAGACAGGTCAAACAGGGACATAGACAGGTAAAACAGGGACAGGTAAAACAGGGACAGAGACAGGTAAAGCATGGACAGGTAAAACATGGACAGGTAAAACAGGGACAGGTAAAACAGAGACAGGTAAAACAGAGACAGGTAAAACTGGGACAGGTAAAACAGAGACAGGTAAAACAGAGGCAGGTAAAACAGAGACAGAGACAGGTAAAACAGAGACAGGTAAAACAGAGACAGGTAAAACAGGGACAGGTAAAACAGGGACAGAGACAGGTAAAGCATGGACAGGTAAAACATGGACAGGTAAAACAGGGACAGGTAAAACAGAGACAGGTAAAACAGAGACAGGTAAAACAGAGACAGAGACAGGTAAAACAGAGACAGAGACAGGTAAAACAGAGACAGGTAAAACAGAGACAGAGACAGGTAAAACAGAGACAGGTAAAACAGGGACAGGTAAAACAGAGACAGGTAAAACAGGGTCAGGTAAAACAGAGACAGGTAAAACAGAGACAGGTAAAACAGGGACAGGTAAAACAGGGACAGAGACAGGTAAAAAAGAGACAGGGACAGGTAAAACAGAGACAGGTCAAACAGAGACAGGTCAAACAGGGACAGGTAAAACAGGGACAGAGACAGGTAAAACAGAGACAGGGACAGGTAAAACAGAGACAGGTAAAACAGAGACAGGTCAAACAGAGACAGGTCGAACAGGGACAGGTAAAACAGGGACAGAGACAGGTAAAACAGAGACAGGGACAGGTAAAACAGAGACAGGTCAAACAGAGACAGGTAAAACAGAGACATAGACAGGTAAAACATAGACAGGTAAAACGAGACAGGTAAAACAGAGACAGAGACAGGTAAAACAAAGACAGGTAAAACAGAGACAGGTAAAACAGAGACAGGTAAAACAGAGACAGAGACAGGTAAAACAGGTCAGTCTGAGGTCAACAGGTAGATATCAAATGGCAGGTGAGTCTCACCTTCTCCTCAGCAGCCTTCTTGGTCTCTACATCCATCCATCTTAGGTGGTCTAAGTTACTGATGAATACCTCCCGTATAACAGAGATCATCTCTTCCATCTAACACACACACACACACACACACACACACACACACACACACACACACACACACACACACACACACACACACACACACACACACACACACACACACACACACACACACACACACACACACACACACACACACACACACACACACACACACACACACACACACACACACTTTAAACAGATCAGTATGTACTTGATAATGTCTCTATTGTGGATCTCAGCCCAGGTTCCTCTGGAACAGAATGTGATAGGTATCTCTTCTTTCAGAGTGTTAAGGAAAACAATGCTTTAGAGTGAACTTAAAATAAGCTTAAAATAGCTGTGTATGTGTCAGAGGCCTGACAAAACGTTTCATAGAAAATATGTGTTTGGATCACAATCTGTGTGAGCATAAACTCAATGGTATGAGACCCTATTGTGTCAGCCAATGGGTGACCTGAACAGGCTTACGGACACACACTCTCCCCCCTCCCCCTCATGAACCTCACCAGTTCTTTGCTCTCCCCAGAGAAGGACTCCTCTACGTACAGTCTTCCGACAGCGTTGTCCATATTGTTGTTGACGTAGATGACACACTGCCGCCACACCGCCGCCTCCGACGTGGCACCGTACAGCGCCTGCAGGGGGGGGGGGGGGGCAGCAGGGCATGGCTCACACTGATGACATCACACACACCAGAGAAATAGTGAGATGTAGGAAGAGAAGACGGACTAGAGAGAAAGGCGGGAGGTGAGAGTGAAAGGACGAGGAGATGGCGTGTCTGTACCTTGCGGAAGGCTTTCCTGGTGTCCCTGTACTGTCTGCTCAAACCCACCACCATGTTCATGACAAAACGCCACACCATGTAATTCTGCAGGACTCTGGAAAAAACAACACGGAAACACTACACCAGCGACTACAGTTGATCTACAATGTACTAGAAATGAGAACGTTTGAATAACTTATAATGATGTGCTTTTCTCAGTGTTCTCAGTGTGCTTCACAAGGATAGGGTTGAGTCAATGTTCTCAGTGTGCTTGGCTAGGATAGGGTTGAGTCAATGTTCTCAGTGTGCTTGGCTAGGATAGGGTTGAGTCAATGTTCTCAGTGTGCTTGGCTAGGATAGGGTTGAGTCAATGTTCTCAGTGTGCTTGGCTAGGATAGGGTTGAGTCAATGTTCTCAGTGTGCTTGGCTAGGATAGGGTTGAGTCAATGTTCTCAGTGTACTTGGCTAGGATAGGGTTGAGTCAATGTTCTCAGTGTGCTTGGCTAGGATAGGGTTGAGTCAATGTTCTCAGTGTGCTTGGCTAGGATAGGGTTGAGTCAATGTTCTCACCTCTTAGTGTTCTTGGCTAGGATAGGGTTGAGTCAATGTTCTCACCTCTTAGTGTTCTTGGCTAGGATAGGGTTGAGTCAATGTTCTCACCTCTTAGTGTTCTTGGCTAGGATAGGGTTGAGTCAATGTTCTCACCTCTTAGTGTTCTTGGCTAGGATAGGTTTGAGTCAATGTTCTCACCTCTTAGTGTTCTTGGCTAGGATAGGGTTGAGTCAATGTTCTAACCTCTTAGTGTTCTTGGCTAGGATAGGGTTGAGTCAATGTTCTCACCTCTTAGTGTTCTTGGCTAGGATAGGGTTGAGTCAATGTTCTCACCTCTTAGTGTTCTTGGCTAGGATAGGGTTGAGTCATTGTTCTCACCTCTTAGTGTTCTTGGCTAGGATATGGTTGAGTCAATGTTCTCACCTCTTAGTGTTCTTGACTAGGATAGGGTTGAGTCAATGTTCTCACCTCTTAGTGTTCTTGGCTAGGATAGGGTTGAGTCAATGTTCTCACCTCTTAGTGTTCTTGGCTAGGATAGGGTTGAGTCAATGTTCTCACCTCTTAGTGTTCTTGGCTAGGATAGGGTTGAGTCAATGTTCTCACCTCTTAGTGTTCTTGGCTAGGATAGGGTTGAGTCAATGTTCTCACCTCTTAGTGTTCTTGGCTAGGATAGGGTTGAGTCATTGTTCTCACCTCTTAGTGTTCTTGGCTAGGATATGGTTGAGTCAATGTTCTCACCTCTTAGTGTTCTTGGCTAGGATAGGGTTGAGCCGTCTGAAGTACTTAGGTGCGTAGTTGATAACATTCTCTGTGTCAGGCACAGTGATGCCGACCGTCCCCATGATCTTCCTGGTGAAGTAACTCCAGTCAAACACCTGAGAGGAGTGGTTCATCATCACCTGAGATGAGGGGTTTATCACATCTCGTGTATGATAGTTTTTGCATGTCTCACTCACGAAGCATTTAGCATACTCCCTGCCTGTACTGTTGTCATTTTTGGACCTACTGTGTATGACCTTCTGCCTGCCCCTAAACCCATCTACCTGCCTCCTACTAAAGACAATTGCATTAAACATCAGCTGCGATCTGAGCTTCAAACCAGCTATATGTCTCCCTCAAGTTCATTACACATCTGAGGAGAGGGGTTTATCATCAACACCTGAGAGGAGGGGTTTATCATCAACACCTGAGAGGAGGGGTTTATCATCAACACCTGAGAGGAGGGGTTTATCATCAACACCTGAGAGGAGGGGTTTATCATCAACACCTGAGAGGAGGGGTTTATCATCAACACCTGAGAGGAGGGGTTTATCATCAACACCTGAGAGGAGGGGTTTATCATCAACACCTGAGAGGAGGGGTTTATCATCAACACCTGAGAGGAGGGGTTTATCATCAACACCTAAGAGGAGGGGTTTATCATCAACACCTGAGAGGAGGGGTTTATCATCAACACCTGAGAGGAGGGGTTTATCATCAACACCTAAGAGGAGGGGTTTATCATCAACACCTGAGAGGAGGGGTTTATCATCAACACCTGAGAGGAGGGGTTTATCATCAACACCTGAGAGGAGGGGTTTATCATCAACACCTGAGAGGAGGGGTTTATCACATCTCGTGTATGATAGTTTTTGCATGTCTCACTCACGAAGCATTTAGCATACTCCCTGCCTGTACTGTTGTCATTTTTGGACCTACTGTGTATGACCTTCTGCCTGCCCCTAAACCCATCTACCTGCCTCCTACTAAAGACAATTGCATTAAACATCAGCTGCGATCTGAGCTTCAAACCAGCTATATGTCTCCCTCAAGTTCATTACACATCTGAGGAGAGGGGTTTATCATCAACACCTGAGAGGAGGGGTTTATCATCAACACCTGAGAGGAGGGGTTTATCATCAACACCTGAGAGGAGGGGTTTATCATCAACACCTGAGAGGAGGGGTTTATCATCAACACCTGAGAGGAGGGGTTTATCATCAACACCTGAGAGGAGGGGTTTATCATCAACACCTAAGAGGAGGGGTTTATCATCAACACCTGAGAGGAGGGGTTTATCATCAACACCTGAGAGGAGGGGTTTATCATCAACACCTAAGAGGAGGGGTTTATCATCAACACCTGAGAGGAGGGGTTTATCATCAACACCTGAGAGGAGGGGTTTATCATCAACACCTGAGAGGAGGGGTTTATCATCAACACCTGAGAGGAGGGGTTTATCATCAACACCTGAGAGGAGGGGTTTATCATCAACACCTGAGAGGAGGGGTTTATCATCAACACCTAAGAGGAGGGGTTTATCATCAACACCTGAGAGGAGGGGTTTATCATCAACACCTGAGAGGAGGGGTTTATCATCAACACCTAAGAGGAGGGGTTTATCATCAACACCTAAGAGGAGGGGTTTATCATCAACACCTGAGAGGAGGGGTTTATCATCAACACCTGAGAGGAGGGGTTTATCATCAACACCTGAGAGGAGGGGTTTATCATCAACACCTAAGAGGAGGGGTTTATCATCAACACCTGAGAGGAGGGGTTTATCATCAACACCTGAGAGGAGGGGTTTATCATCAACACCTGAGAGGAGGGGTTTATCATCAACACCTGAGAGCAGGGGTTTATCATCAACACCTGAGAGGAGGGGTTTATCATCAACACCTGAGAGGAGGGGTTTATCATCAACACCTGAGAGCAGGGGTTTATCATCAACACCTGAGAGGAGGGGTTTATCATCAACACCTGAGAGGAGGGGTTTATCATCAACACCTGAGAGCAGGGGTTTATCATCAACACCTGAGAGGAGGGGTTTATCATCAACACCTGAGAGGAGGGGTTTATCATCAACACCTGAGAGGAGGGGTTTATCATCAACACCTGAGAGGAGGGGTTTATCATCAATACCTAAGAGGAGGGGTTTATCATCAACACCTGAGAGGAGGGGTTTATCATCAACACCTGAGAGGAGGGGTTTATCATCAACACCTGAGAGGAGGGGTTTATCATCAACACCTGAGAGGAGGGGTTTATCATCAACACCTGAGAGGAGGGGTTTATCATCAACACCTAAGAGGAGGGGTTTATCATCAACACCTGAGAGGAGGGGTTTATCATCAACACCTGAGAGGAGGGGTTTATCATCAACACCTGAGAGGAGGGGTTTATCATCAACACCTGAGTGGAGGGGCTTATCATCAACACCTGAGAGGAGGGGTTTATCATCAACACCTGAGTTGAGGGGTTTATCATCAACACCTGAGAGGAGGGGTTTATCATCAACACCTGAGAGGAGGGCTTTATCATCAACACCTGAGTGGAGGGGTTTATCATCAACACCTGAGAGGAGGGGTTTATCATCAACACCTGAGAGGAGGGGTTTATCATCAACACCTGAGTGGAGGGGCTTATCATCAACACCTGAGAGGAGGGGTTTATCATCAACACCTGAGTTGAGGGGTTTATCATCAACACCTGAGAGGAGGGGTTTATCATCAACACCTGAGAGGAGGGGTTTATCATCAACACCTGAGAGGAGGGCTTTATCATCAACACCTGAGTGGAGGGGTTTATCATCAACACCTGAGAGGAGGGGTTTATCATCAACACCTGAGAGGAGGGGTTTATCATCAACACCTGAGTGGAGGGGCTTATCATCAACACCTGAGAGGAGGGGTTTATCATCAACACCTGAGTTGAGGGGTTTATCATCAACACCTGAGAGGAGGGGTTTATCATCAACACCTGAGAGGAGGGCTTTATCATCAACACCTGAGTGGAGGGGTTTATCATCAACACCTGAGTGGAGGGGTTTATCATCAACACCTGAGAGCAGGGGTTTATCATCAACACCTGAGAGCAGGGGTTTATCATCATCACCTGAGTGGAGGGGTTTATCATCAACACCTGAGAGGAGGGGTTTATCATCAACACCTGAGAGGAGGGTTTATCATCATCACCTGAGAGGAGGGGTTTATCATCATCACCTGAGAGGAGGGGTTTATCATCATCACTTGAGAGGAGGGATTTATCAGACATACTTAACAGAGCAGACAACACACATTGAGTCTCTTACTTGTGTGTCGACCTCTAGGCTGAAGTTAGCATTGAGAACACCCAGCTCCATTTTGTTGTAGAGGAGAACTGGGTTGTTACGGTCCTCTGGAGTATCAGTTGCCTGGGGGAGAGACAGTGAAAGAGGGCGAGAGAGAAAGGAGAGAGAGCACAATTTGCAAATTCAGCACAAACACCATTAACTCTATATCAAATAAAGCATTAAATAGATTTGGCTTGACGATCTGTCCTCTGGCTGTCACAGAGTTCAATTGTCAAAAACAGGCACCGCTGGTCCCATCATAAATGTCTGTTTTTCAATACACACACACACACACAACAGCATGGTTAGAGGCCCAGGGGTCCCTACCCTGTAAATGTCAGTAACAGAGCAGCCTGATTGTCCTGTAAAGGCAGCAGTGTAGCACTGAGCTATGGGAAACACAGGGATCTGCTACAAATTTATTAAGAAAGAGCCCATGGGCTCAGCGCTTGCTTAACCCAACAACTGGTAAGAACCAGAGCCGCCTGGTTGACACAACTGGTAAGAACCAGAGCCGCCTGGTTGGCACAACTGGTAAGGACCAGAGCCGCCTGGTGAACACAACTGGTAAGAACCAGAGCCGCCTGGTGAACACAACTGGTTAAAACCAGCACCCCCTGGTTAACATAACTGGTTAGAACCAGCATCCCCTGGGTAACACAATTGGTTAGAACCACCGTCGATTGGTTAAAGCCACAACTAGTAAGATGGAGATGTGGTAAGGGCTGAAGTCTGGCTTCATAAACACAGTGATAGAGAGGAGGTTAAGGGCTGAAGTCTGGCTTCATAAACACAGTGATAGAGAGGAGGTTAGGAGCTGAAGTCTGGCTTCATAAACACAGTGATAGAGAGGAGGTTAAGGGCTGAAGTCTGGCTTCATAAACACAGTGATGGAGAGGAGGTTAAGGGCTGAAGTCTGGCTTCAGAAACACAGTGATGGAGAGGAGGTTAAGGGCTGAAGTCTGGCTTCATGAACACAGTGATGAGAGGAGGTTAGGGGCTGAAGTCTGGCTTCATAAACACAGTGATGGAGAGGAGGTTAAGGGCTGAAGTCTGGCTTCATAAACACAGTGATGGAGAGGAGGTTAAGGGCTGAAGTCTGGCTTCATAAACACAGTGATGGAGAGGTGGTTAAGGGCTGAAGTCGGGCTTCATAAACACAGTGATGGAGAGATGGTTAAGGGCTGAAGTCTGGCTTCATAAACACAGTGATGGAGAGGAGGTTAAGGGCTGAAGTCTGGCTTCATAAACACAGTGATGGAGAGCAGGTTAAGGGCTGAAGTCTGGCTTCATAAACACAGTGATGAGAGGAGGTTAAGGGCTGAAGTCTGGCTTCATAAACACAGTGATGGAGAGGAGGTTAAGGGCTGAAGTCTGGCTTCATAAACACAGTGATGGAGAGGAGGTTAAGGGCTGAAGTCTGGCTTCATAAACACAGTGATGAGAGGAGGTTAAGGGCTGAAGTCTGGCTTCATAAACACAGTGATGGAGAGGAGGTTAAGGGCTGAAGTCTGGCTTCATAAACACAGTGATAGAGACGAGGTTAAGGGCTGAAGTCTGGCTTCATAAACACAGTGATGGAGAGGAGGTTAAGGGCTGAAGTCTGGCTTCATAAACACAGTGATGAGAGGAGGTTAAGGGCTGAAGTCTGGCTTCATAAACACAGTGATAGAGAGGAGGTTAGGAGCTGAAGTCTGGCTTCATAAACACAGTGATAGAGACGAGGTTAAGGGCTGAAGTCTGGCTTCATAAACACAGTGATGGAGAGGAGGTTAAGGGCTGAAGTCTGGCTTCATAAACACAGTGATGGAGAGGAGGTTAAGGGCTGAAGTCTGGCTTCATGAACACAGTGATGAGAGGAGGTTAGGGGCTTAAGTCTGGCTTCATAAACACAGTGATGGAGAGGAGGTTAAGGGCTGAAGTCTGGCTTCATAAACACAGTGATGGAGAGGAGGTTAAGGGCTGAAGTCTGGCTTCATAAACACAGTGATGGAGAGGTGGTTAAGGGCTGAAGTCGGGCTTCATAAACACAGTGATGGAGAGATGGTTAAGGGCTGAAGTCTGGCTTCATAAACACAGTGATGGAGAGGAGGTTAAGGGCTGAAGTCTGGCTTCATAAACACAGTGATGGAGAGGAGGTTAAGGGCTGAAGTCTGGCTTCATAAACACAGTGATGGAGAGGTGGTTAAGGGCTGAAGTCGGGCTTCATAAACACAGTGATGGAGAGATGGTTAAGGGCTGAAGTCTGGCTTCATAAACACAGTGATGGAGAGGAGGTTAAGGGCTGAAGTCTGGCTTCATAAACACAGTGATGGAGAGGAGGTTAAGGGCTGAAGTCTGGCTTCATAAACACAGTGATGAGAGGAGGTTAAGGGCTGAAGTCTGGCTTCATAAACACAGTGATGGAGAGGAGGTTAAGGGCTGAAGTCTGGCTTCATAAACACAGTGATGGAGAGGAGGTTAAGGGCTGAAGTCTGGCTTCATAAACACAGTGATGGAGAGGAGGTTAAGGGCTGAAGTCTGGCTTCATGAACACAGTGATGAGAGGAGGTTAGGGGCTGAAGTCTGGCTTCATAAACACAGTGATGGAGAGGAGGTTAAGGGCTGAAGTCTGGCTTCATAAACACAGTGATGGAGAGGAGGTTAAGGGCTGAAGTCTGGCTTCATAAACACAGTGATGGAGAGGTGGTTAAGGGCTGAAGTCGGGCTTCATAAACACAGTGATGGAGAGATGGTTAAGGGCTGAAGTCTGGCTTCATAAACACAGTGATGGAGAGGAGGTTAAGGGCTGAAGTCTGGCTTCATAAACACAGTGATGGAGAGGAGGTTAAGGGCTGAAGTCTGGCTTCATAAACACAGTGATGAGAGGAGGTTAAGGGCTGAAGTCTGGCTTCATAAACACAGTGATGGAGAGGAGGTTAAGGGCTGAAGTCTGGCTTCATAAACACAGTGATAGAGACGAGGTTAAGGGCTGAAGTCTGGCTTCATAAACACAGTGATGGAGAGGAGGTTAAGGGCTGAAGTCTGGCTTCATAAACACAGTGATGGAGAGATGGTTAAGGGCTGAAGTCTGGCTTCATAAACACAGTGATGGAGAGGAGGTTAGGGGCCTGACATCTGGCTTCATAAACACAGTGATGGAGAGGAGGTTAAGGGCTGAAGTCTGGCTTCATAAACACAGTAATAGAGAGGAGGTTAAGGGCTGAAGTCTGGCTTCATAAACACAGTGATAGAGAGGAGGTTAGGAGCTGAAGTCTGGCTTCATAAACACAGTGATAGAGACGAGGTTAAGGGCTGAAGTCTGGCTTCATAAACACAGTGATGGAGAGGAGGTTAAGGGCTGAAGTCTGGCTTCATAAACACAGTGATGGAGAGGAGGTTAAGGGCTGAAGTCTGGCTTCATGAACACAGTGATGAGAGGAGGTTAGGAGCTTAAGTCTGGCTTCATAAACACAGTGATGGAGAGGAGGTTAAGGGCTGAAGTCTGGCTTCATAAACACAGTGATGGAGAGGAGGTTAAGGGCTGAAGTCTGGCTTCATAAACACAGTGATGGAGAGGTGGTTAAGGGCTGAAGTCGGGCTTCATAAACACAGTGATGGAGAGATGGTTAAGGGCTGAAGTCTGGCTTCATAAACACAGTGATGGAGAGGAGGTTAAGGGCTGAAGTCTGGCTTCATAAACACAGTGATGGAGAGGAGGTTAAGGGCTGAAGTCTGGCTTCATAAACACAGTGATGGAGAGGTGGTTAAGGGCTGAAGTCGGGCTTCATAAACACAGTGATGGAGAGATGGTTAAGGGCTGAAGTCTGGCTTCATAAACACAGTGATGGAGAGGAGGTTAAGGGCTGAAGTCTGGCTTCATAAACACAGTGATGGAGAGGAGGTTACACAAGGGCTGAAGTCTGGCTTCATAAACACAGTGATGAGAGGAGGTTAAGGGCTGAAGTCTGGCTTCATAAACACAGTGATGGAGAGGAGGTTAAGGGCTGAAGTCTGGCTTCATAAACACAGTGATGGAGAGGAGGTTAAGGGCTGAAGTCTGGCTTCATAAACACAGTGATGGAGAGGAGGTTAAGGGCTGAAGTCTGGCTTCATGAACACAGTGATGAGAGGAGGTTAGGGGCTGAAGTCTGGCTTCATAAACACAGTGATGGAGAGGAGGTTAAGGGCTGAAGTCTGGCTTCATAAACACAGTGATGGAGAGGAGGTTAAGGGCTGAAGTCTGGCTTCATAAACACAGTGATGGAGAGGTGGTTAAGGGCTGAAGTCGGGCTTCATAAACACAGTGATGGAGAGATGGTTAAGGGCTGAAGTCTGGCTTCATAAACACAGTGATGGAGAGGAGGTTAAGGGCTGAAGTCTGGCTTCATAAACACAGTGATGGAGAGGAGGTTAAGGGCTGAAGTCTGGCTTCATAAACACAGTGATGAGAGGAGGTTAAGGGCTGAAGTCTGGCTTCATAAACACAGTGATGGAGAGGAGGTTAAGGGCTGAAGTCTGGCTTCATAAACACAGTGATAGAGACGAGGTTAAGGGCTGAAGTCTGGCTTCATAAACACAGTGATGGAGAGGAGGTTAAGGGCTGAAGTCTGGCTTCATAAACACAGTGATGGAGAGATGGTTAAGGGCTGAAGTCTGGCTTCATAAACACAGTGATGGAGAGGAGGTTAGGGGCCTGACATCTGGCTTCATAAACACAGTGATGGAGAGGAGGTTAAGGGCTGAAGTCTGGCTTCATAAACACAGTAATAGAGAGGAGGTTAAGGGCTGAAGTCTGGCTTCATAAACACAGTGATGGAGAGGAGGTTAAGGGCTGAAGTCTGGCTTCATAAACACAGTGATAGAGAGGAGGTTAAGGGCTGAAGTCTGGCTTCATAAACACAGTGATGGAGAGGTGGTTAAGGGCTGAAGTCTGGCTTCATAAACACAGTGATGGAGAGATGGTTAAGGGCTGAAGTCTGGCTTCATAAACACAGTGATGGAGAGATGGTTAAGGGCTGAAGTCTGGCTTCATAAACACAGTGATGGAGAGGAGGTTAAGGGCTGAAGTCTGGCTTCATAAACACAGTGATGGAGAGGAGGTTAAGGGCTGAAGTCTGGCTTCATAAACACAGTGATGAGAGGAGGTTAAGGGCTGAAGTCTGGCTTCATAAACACAGTGATGGAGAGGAGGTTAAGGGCTGAAGTCTGGCTTCATAAACACAGTGATAGAGACGAGGTTAAGGGCTGAAGTCTGGCTTCATAAACACAGTGATGGAGAGGAGGTTAAGGGCTGAAGTCTGGCTTCATGAACACAGTGATGAGAGGAGGTTAGGGGCTGAAGTCTGGCTTCATAAACACAGTGATGGAGAGGAGGTTAAGGGCTGAAGTCTGGCTTCATAAACACAGTGATGGAGAGGAGGTTAAGGGCTGAAGTCTGGCTTCATAAACACAGTGATGGAGAGGTGGTTAAGGGCTGAAGTCGGGCTTCATAAACACAGTGATGGAGAGATGGTTAAGGGCTGAAGTCTGGCTTCATAAACACAGTGATGGAGAGGAGGTTAAGGGCTGAAGTCTGGCTTCATAAACACAGTGATGGAGAGGAGGTTAAGGGCTGAAGTCTGGCTTCATAAACACAGTGATGAGAGGAGGTTAAGGGCTGAAGTCTGGCTTCATAAACACAGTGATGGAGAGGAGGTTAAGGGCTGAAGTCTGGCTTCATAAACACAGTGATAGAGACGAGGTTAAGGGCTGAAGTCTGGCTTCATAAACACAGTAATAGAGAGGAGGTTAAGGGCTGAAGTCTGGCTTCATAAACACAGTGATGGAGAGGAGGTTAAGGGCTGAAGTCTGGCTTCATAAACACAGTGATAGAGAGGAGGTTAAGGGCTGAAGTCTGGCTTCATAAACACAGTGATGGAGAGGTGGTTAAGGGCTGAAGTCTGGCTTCATAAACACAGTGATGGAGAGATGGTTAAGGGCTGAAGTCTGGCTTCATAAACACAGTGATGGAGAGATGGTTAAGGGCTGAAGTTACAAAACCTAAAGCAGATGGTAAGTAAAGCAGGTTTTCCTAGAGCAGCAGTGTTGAACTTACGTTGGCGATCTCCCTCTCCAGCTCAATGACCCTGGTGACCTCCTCTCTGATTTGGGTCTCGTTGACCTCTAGGCTGCGGTCGGTACGGATCAACCTGGCCACGTCTATCATGAACTGTTCATATGCTCTACATGGCTGGGAGGACACACACACACACACACACACAGACAGACAAACAGACACACATTAAAAACATGTATTGTAGTATCAACAGAAAAAAAGTAGTCATAAGTAGTTGGCTAGATGATGAAGAATGAGAGATACTGTATTCACATCACTGGAAATACAATGAGAGATACTGTATTCACATCACTGGAAATACAATGAGAGATACTGTATTCACATCACTGGAAATACAATGAGAGATACTGTATTCACATCACTGGAAATACAATGAGAGATACTGTATTCACATCACTGGAAATACAATGAGAGATACTGTATTCACATCACTGGAAATACAATGAGAGATACTGTATTCACATCACTGGAAATACAATGAGAGATACTGTATTCACATCACTGGAAATACAATGAGAGATACTGTATTCACATCACTGGAAATACAATGAGAGATACTGTATTCACATCACTGGAAATACAATGAGAGATACTGTATTCACATCACTGTAAATATATATTAGGCTTCATCATCCTCTGTTTGCTATTAAGAGACAGGAAGAGAACACTATGAAAATATAATCTGTCTAATCAATGACACACACACACACACACACACACACACACACACACACACACACACACACACACACACACACACACACACACACACACACACACACACACACACACACACACACACACACACACACACACACACACACACACACACACACACAACACACACACTCCTATCCCCCACGCCAAGTTTGGCAAGTACATAATCCTTTCAGAATACAAATCAGTGGTGAAACCATACCAGATAATATCCACCCCAAACACTCACATCTGGTTTGAGTTGGGCTGCGACCAAATCGGTCATCTCACTTCGTTATTTTAATGATCACATTGCTCCAGATGGCATCACACACACACACACACACACACACACACACACACACACACACACACACACACACACACACACACACACACACACACACACACACACACACACACACACACACACACACACACACACACACACACACAGACACACACTCCAGCTAGTCACATTGACAGTTAGATAAGTTGGAACACAGGTTATCCGTGGGCCAAACATCAGATTGGTTTTTAAGTGGGAAATGGATCATAATGTGGTTTATAGTTTCTTCCTAACAGAGACCTCAGACAAACAGGCTTATTTGGAGGTCTGTGTTAAACCACACTAACACAAACTCATTAGAGCATGTCAATGCTAATGATTAGTTCAATCATTAAACTACAGCAAAATATTCAGGTTCAAATGTCATCAGCTTTAGAGTTCTTCACATCTAGTTCTGGATGTTCATTAAACCATGCTGGAGATTTGGACCCAACGTGATTACCTAGAGAGGATGGTGATCTTATCCTAGACTGATGCTGAGGGCTTGCAGGCACTGCGGAAGTGGGTCATTGTGTGTTCTGGATGGATGGACCAGTGATCAGAACAACATGGGGTTGAAACCCAGACTCTGACATACCCGGCCAGATAAGTAATGTCCTTGAAACATTAACATGTGTGTAGCAGGTACAGTCTTACCTCTGCGTAGGGCCCGGTGCAAGTATAATGCTCTCTGGATAAGAGACCAAGGCTGGTTTGCTGGTCAAACTGGCAGAGGAGAGAGAATCAGGACACAAGCAGCCATTCATTCAACAGCAGGTGAAAGACAGTTCAGAGAGATTAGTGTGTGAATACTAAACACTGCCTAGGTTAGATTTAGGGTAGTTTACTGAGCAAATAAGTACACTATATCCCTAACTATGAGAGCGGGTTAAGGGGTACAAGTGATGGGGTACAGGCTTATTTATGTGTCTATCATATAATGGGGTACAGGTGTGTTTATGTGTCTATCATATAATGGGGTACAGGTGTGTTTATGTGTCTATCATGTGATTGTATACAGGTGTGTTTATGTGTCTATCATATAATGGGATACAGGTGTGTTTATGTGTCTATCATATAATGGTGTACAGGTGTGTTTATGTGTCTATCATATAATGGGATACAGGTGTGTTTATGTGTCTATCATATAATGGTGTACAGGTGTGTTTATGTGTCTATCATATAATGGGATACAGGTGTGTTTATGTGTCTATCATATAATGGGATACAGGTGTGTTTATGTGTCTATCATATAATGGGATACAGGTGTGTTTATGTGTCTATCATATAATGGTGTACAGGTGTGTTTATGTGTCTATCATGTGATTGTATACAGGTGTGTTTATGTGTCTATCATATAATGGGATACAGGTGTGTTTATGTGTCTATCATGTGATTGTATACAGGTGTGTTTATGTGTCTATCATATAATGGGATACAGGTGTGTTTATGTGTCTATCATATAATGGGATACAGGTGTGTTTATGTGTCTATCATATAATGGGATACAGGTGTGTTTATGTGTCTATCATATAATGGGATACAGGTGTGTTTATGTGTCTATCATATAATGGGATACAGGTGTGTTTATGTGTCTATCATATAATGGGATACAGGTGTGTTTATGTGTCTATCATGTGATTGTATACAGGTGTGTTTATGTGTCTATCATGTGATTGTATACAGGTGTGTTTATGTGTCTATCATATAATGGGATACAGGTGTGTTTATGTGTCTATCATGTGATTGTATACAGGTGTGTTTTTGTGTCTATCATGTGATTGTATACAGGTGTGTTTATGTGTCTATCATGTGATTGTATACAGGTGTGTTTATGTGTCTATCATATAATGGGATACAGGTGTGTTTATGTGTCTATCATGTGATTGTATACAGGTGTGTTTATGTGTCTATCATATAATGGGATACAGGTGTGTTTATGTGTCTATCATGTGATGGTGTACAGGTGTGTTTATGTGTCTATCATGTGATTGTATACAGGTGTGTTTATGTGTCTATCATGTGATGGTGTACAGGTGTGTTTATGTGTCTATCATGTGATTGTATACAGGTGTGTTTATGTGTCTATCATATAATGGGATACAGGTGTGTTTATGTGTCTATCATATAATGGGATACAGGTGTGTTTGTGTCTATCATATAATGGGATACAGGTGTGTTTATGTGTCTATCATATAATGGGATACAGGTGTGTTTATGTGTCTATCATATAATGGGATACAGGTGTGTTTATGTGTCTATCATATAATGGGATACAGGTGTGTTTATGTGTCTATCATGTGATTGTATACAGGTGTGTTTATGTGTCTATCATGTGATTGTATACAGGTGTGTTTATGTGTCTATCATATAATGGGATACAGGTGTGTTTATGTGTCTATCATGTGATTGTATACAGGTGTGTTTTTGTGTCTATCATGTGATTGTATACAGGTGTGTTTATGTGTCTATCATGTGATTGTATACAGGTGTGTTTATGTGTCTATCATATAATGGGATACAGGTGTGTTTATGTGTCTATCATGTGATGGTGTACAGGTGTGTTTATGTGTCTATCATGTGATTGTATACAGGTGTGTTTATGTGTCTATCATGTGATGGTGTACAGGTGTGTTTATGTGTCTATCATGTGATTGTATACAGGTGTGTTTATGTGTCTATCATGTGATTGTATACAGGTGTGTTTATGTGTCTATCATGTGATTGTATACAGGTGTGTTTATGTGTCTATCATATAATGGGATACAGGTGTGTTTATGTGTCTATCATGTGATGGTGTACAGGTGTGTTTATGTGTCTATCATGTGATTGTATACAGGTGTGTTTATGTGTCTATCATATAATGGGATACAGGTGTGTTTATGTGTCTATCATATAATGGTGTACAGGTGTGTTTATGTGTCTATCATGTGATTGTATACAGGTGTGTTTATGTGTCTATCATATAATGGTGTACAGGTGTGTTTATGTGTCTATCATATAATGGGATACAGGTGTGTTTATGTGTCTATCATATAATGGGATACAGGTGTGTTTATGTGTCTATCATATAATGGGATACAGGTGTGTTTATGTGTCTATCATATAATGGGATACAGGTGTGTTTATGTGTCTATCATATAATGGGATACAGGTGTGTTTATGTGTCTATCATGTGATGGTGTACAGGTGTGTTTATGTGTCTATCATGTGATGGTGTACAGGTGTGTTTATGTGTCTATCATGTGATGGTGTACAGGTGTGTTTATGTGTCTATCATATAATGGGATACAGGTGTGTTTATGTGTCTATCATATAATGGGATACAGGTGTGTTTATGTGTCTATCATATAATGGGATACAGGTGTGTTTATGTGTCTATCATATAATGGGATACAGGTGTGTTTATGTGTCTATCATGTGATGGTGTACAGGTGTGTTTATGTGTCTATCATGTGATGGTGTACAGGTGTGTTTATGTGTCTATCATGTGATGGTGTACAGGTGTGTTTATGTGTCTATCATATAATGGGGTACAGGTGTGTTTATGTGTCTATCATATAATGGGATACAGGTGTGTTTATGTGTCTATCATGTGATGGGGTACAGGTGTGTTTATGTGTCTATCATATAATGGGATACAGGTGTGTTTATGTGTCTATCATATAATGGGATACAGGTGTGTTTATGTGTCTATCATATAATGGGATACAGGTGTGTTTATGTGTCTATCATGTGATGGGGTACAGGTGTGTTTATGTGTCTATCATATAATGGGATACAGGTGTGTTTATGTGTCTATCATATAATGGGATACAGGTGTGTTTATGTGTCTATCATATAATGGGGTACAGGTGTGTTTATGTGTCTATCATATAATGGGATACAGGTGTGTTTATGTGTCTATCATGTGATGGGGTACAGGTGTGTTTATGTGTCTATCATATAATGGGGTACAGGTGTGTTTATGTTTCTATCATATAATGGGATACAGGTGTGTTTATGTGTCTATCATATAATGGGATACAGGTGTGTTTATGTGTCTATCATTTAATGGGGTACAGGTGTGTTTATGTGTCTATCATATAATGGGATACAGGTGTGTTTATGTGTCTATCATATAATGGGGTACAGGTGTGTTTATGTGTCTATCATATAATGGGGTACAGGTGTGTTTATGTGTCTATCATATAATGGGATACAGGTGTGTTTATGTGTCTATCATATAATGGGATACAGGTGTGTTTATGTGTCTATCATATAATGGGATACAGGTGTGTTTATGTGTCTATCATATAATGGGATACAGGTGTGTTTATGTGTCTATCATATAATGGGATACAGGTGTGTTTATGTGTCTATCATGTGATGGGGTACAGGTGTGTTTATGTGTCTATCATATAATGGGATACAGGTGTGTTTATGTGTCTATCATATAATGGGATACAGGTGTGTTTATGTGTCTATCATATAATGGGATACAGGTGTGTTTATGTGTCTATCATATAATGGGGTACAGGTGTGTTGATGTGTCTATCATGTGATGGGGTACAGGTGTGTTTATGTGTCTATCATATAATGGGATACAGGTGTGTTTATGTGTCTATCATATAATGGGGTACAGGTGTGTTTATGTGTCTATCATATAATGGGATACAGGTGTGTTTATGTGTCTATCATGTGATGGGGTACAGGTGTGTTTATGTGTCTATCATATAATGGTATACAGGTGTGTTTATGTGTCTATCATATAATGGGATACAGGTGTGTTTATGTGTCTATCATGTGATGGGGTACAGGTGTGTTTATGTGTCTATCATATAATGGGGTACAGGTGTGTTTATGTTTCTATCATATAATGGGATACAGGTGTGTTTATGTGTCTATCATATAATGGGGTACAGGTGTGTTTATGTGTCTATCATATAATGGGGTACAGGTGTGTTTATGTGTCTATCATGTGATGGTGTACAGGTGTGTTTATGTGTCTATCATGTGATGGTGTACAGGTGTGTTTATTACAGGTGTGTTTATGTGTCTATCATGTGATGGTGTACAGGTGTGTTTATTACAGGTTTGTTTATGTGTCTATCATGTGATGGTGTACAGGTGTGTTTATGTGTCTATCATGTGATGGTGTACAGGTGTGTTTATGTGTCTATCATGTGATGGTGTACAGGTGTGTTTATTACAGGTGTGTTTATGTGTCTATCATGTGATGGTGTACAGGTGTGTTTATTACAGGTGTGTTTATGTGTCTATCATGTGATGGTGTACAGGTGTGTTTATTACAGGTGTGTTTATGTGTCTATCATGTGATGGTGTACAGGTGTGGTTATTACAGGTGTGTTTATGTGTCTATCATGTGATGGTGTACAGGTGTGTTTATTACAGGTGTGTTTATGTGTCTATCATGTGATGGTGTACAGGTGTGTTTATTACAGGTGTGTTTATGTGTCTATCATGTGATGGTGTACAGGTGTGTTTATGTGTCTATCATGTGATGGTGTACAGGTGTGTTTATTACAGGTGTGTTTATGTGTCTATCATGTGATGGTGTACAGGTGTGTTCATTACAGGTGTGTTTATTACAGGTGTGTTTATTACAGGTGTGTTTATTAGAGGTGTGTTTATTACAGGTGTGTTTATGTGTCTATCATGTGATGGTGTACAGGTGTGTTTATGTGTCTATCATGTGATGGTGTACAGGTGTGTTTATTACAGGTGTGTTTATGTGTCTATCATGTGATGGTGTACAGGTGTGTTTATTACAGGTGTGTTTATGTGTCTATCATGTGATGGTGTACAGGTGTGTTTATTACAGGTGTGTTTATGTGTCTATCATGTGATGGTGTACAGGTGTGTTTATGTGTCTATCATGTGATGGTGTACAGGTGTGTTTATTACAGGTATGTTTATGTGTCTATCATGTGATGGTGTACAGGTGTGTTTATTACAGGTGTGTTTATGTGTCTATCATGTGATGGTGTACAGGTGTGTTTATTACAGGTGTGTTTATGTGTCTATCATGTGATGGTGTACAGGTGTGTTTATTACAGGTGTGTTTATGTGTCTATCATGTGATGGTGTACAGGTGTGTTTATTACAGGTGTGTTTATGTGTCTATCATGTGATGGTGTACAGGTGTGTTTATTACAGGTGTGTTTATGTGTCTATCATGTGATGGTGTACAGGTGTGTTTATGTGTCTATCATGTGATGGTGTACAGGTGTGTTTATTACAGGTGTGTTTATGTGTCTATCTTGTGATGGTGTACAGGTGTGTTTATTACAGGTGTGTTTATGTGTCTATCATGTGATGGTGTACAGGTGTGTTTATTACAGGTGTGTTTATGTGTCTATCATGTGATGGTGTACAGGTGTGTTTATGTGTCTATCATGTGATGGTGTACAGGTGTGTTTATGTGTCTATCATGTAATGGTGTACAGGTGTGTTTATGTGTCTATCATGTGATGGTGTACAGGTGTGTTTATTACAGGTGTGTTTATGTGTCTATCATGTGATGGTGTACAGGTGTGTTTATGTGTCTATCATGTGATGGTGTACAGGTGTGTTTATGTGTCTATCATGTGATGGTGTACAGGTGTGTTTATGTGTCTATCATGTGATGGTGTACAGGTGTGTTTATGTGTCTATCATGTGATGGTGTACAAGTGTGTTTATTACAGGTGTGTTTATGTGTCTATCATGTGATGGTGTACAGGTGTGTTTATGTGTCTATCATGTGATGGTGTACAGGTGTGTTTATTACAGGTGTGTTTATGTGTCTATCAGGTGATGGTGTACAGGTGTGTTTATTACAGGTGTGTTTATGTGTCTATCATGTGATGGTGTACAGGTGTGTTTATGTGTCTATCATGTGATGGTGTACAGGTGTGTTTATTACAGGTGTGTTTATGTGTCTATCAGGTGATGGTGTACAGGTGTGTTTATTACAGGTGTGTTTATGTGTCTATCATGTGATGGTGTACAGGTGTGTTTATGTGTCTATCATGTGATGGTGTACAGGTGTGTTTATGTGTCTATCAGGTGATGGTGTACAGGTGTGTTTATTACAGGTTTGTTTATGTCATAAGGTGAATGCACCAATTTGTAAGTCGCTCTGGATAAGAGCGTCTGCTAAATGACTTAAATGTAATGTTAAATGTTTATGTGTCTATCATGTGATGGTGTACAGGTGTGTTTATTACAGGTGTGTTTATGTGTCTATCATGTGATGGTGTACAGGTGTGTTTATGTGTCTATCATGTGATGGTGTACAGGTGTGTTTATGTGTCTATCATGTGATGGTGTACAGGTGTGTTTATGTGTCTATCATGTGATGGTGTACAGGTGTGTTTATGTGTCTATCATGTGATGGTGTACAGGTGTGTTTATGTGTCTATCATGTGATGGTGTACAGGTGTGTTTATGTGTCTATCATGTGATGGTGTACAGGTGTACAGGTGTGTTTATGTGTCTATCATGTGATGGTGTACAGGTGTGTTTATGTGTCTATCATGTAATGGTGTACAGGTGTGTTTATGTGTCTATCATGTGATGGTGTACAGGTGTGTTCAACGGAACGAATTTGATTAGTGTAGTGTCAACAACGCACCCACTGCCAGCTAGCCTACTTCAGCAGTACTGTATCATTTTAATCATTTTAGTCAATAAGATTCTTGCTACGTAGCTTAACTTTTTGAACATTCGAGACGTGTAGTCCACTTGTCATTCAATCTCCTTTGCATTAGCGTAGCCTCTTCTGTAGCCTGTTAACTATGTGTCTGTTTATCCCTGTTCTCTCCTCTCTGCACAGACCATACAAACGCTCCACACCGCGTGGCCGCGGCCACCCTAATCTGGTGGTCCCAGCGCACGACCCATGTGGAGTTCCAGGTCTCCGGCAGCCTCTGGAATTGCCGATCTGCGGTCAACAAGGCAGAGTTCATCTCAGCCTATGCCTCCCTCCAGTCCCTCGACTTCTTGGCACTAACGGAAACATGGATCACCACAGACAACACTGCTACTCATACTGCTCTCTCTTCGTCCGCCCACGTGCTCTCGCACACCCCGAGAGCTTCTGGTAGGCGGGGTGGTGGCACCGGGATCCTCATCTCTCCCAAGTGGTCATTCTCTCTTTCTCCCCTTACCCATCTGTCTATCGCCTCCTTTGAATTCCATTCTGTCACAGTTACCAGCCCTTTCAAGCTTAACATCCTTATCATTTATCGCCCTCCAGGTTCCCTCGGAGAGTTCATCAATGAGCTTGATGCCTTGATAAGCTCCTTTCCTGAGGACGGCTCACCTCTCACAGTTCTGGGCGACTTTAACCTCCCCACGTCTACCTTTGACTCATTCCTCTCTGCCTCCTTCTTTCCACTCCTCTCCTCTTGACCTCACCCTCTCACCTTCCCCCCTACTCACAAGGCA
Source organism: Oncorhynchus gorbuscha (assembly GCF_021184085.1). NCBI lineage: Eukaryota > Metazoa > Chordata > Actinopteri > Salmoniformes > Salmonidae > Oncorhynchus > Oncorhynchus gorbuscha. Next base: position 35,459 of record NW_025745176.1, read on the forward strand.
GGCAATACGCTCGACCTCATCTTTACTAGATGCTGTTCTTCCACTAACCTCATTGCAACTCCCTCCAAGTCTCCGACCACTACCTTGTATCCTTTTCCCTCTCGCTCTCATCCAACACCTCCCACACTGCCCCTACTCGGATGGTATCGCGCCGTCCCAACCTTCGCTCTCTCTCCCCCACTACTCTCTCCTCTTCCATCCTATCATCTCTTCCCTCCGCTCAAACCTTCTCTAACCTATCTCCTGATTCTGCCTCCTCAACCCTCCTCTCCTCCCTCTCTGCATCCTTTGACTCTCTATGTCCCCTATCCTCCAGGCCGGCTCGGTCCTCCCCTCCCGCTCCGTGGCTCGATGACTCATTGGGAGCTCACAGAACAGGGCTCCGGGCTGCCGAGCGGAAATGGAGGAAAACTCGCCTCCCTGCGGACCTGGCATCCTTTCACTCCCTCCTCTCTACATTTTCCTCCTCTGTCTCTGCTGCTAAAGCCACTTTCTACCACGCTAAATTCCAAGCATCTGCCTCTAACCCTAGGAAGCTCTTTGCCACCTTCTCCTCCCCCCTGAATCCTCCTCCCCCTCCCCCCCCTCCTCCCTCTCTGCAGACGAAGGTCGACGACATCCGATCCTCGTTTGCTAAGTCAAACGACACCGCTGGTTCTGCTCACACTGCCCTACCCTGTGCTCTGACCTCTTTCTCCCCTCTCTCCAGATGAAATCTCGCGTCTTGTGACGGCCGGCCGCCCAACAACCTGCCCGCTTGACCCTATCCCCTCCCCTCTTCTCCAGACCATTTCCGGAGACCTTCTCCCTTACCTCACCTCGCTCATCAACTCATCACTGACCGCTGGCTACGTCCCTTCCGTCTTCAAGAGAGCGAGAGTTGCACCCCTTCTGAAAAAACCTACACTCGATCCCTCCGATGTCAACAATTACAGACCAGTATCCCTTCTTTCTTTTCTCTCCAAAACTCTTGAACGTGCCGTCCTTGGCCAGATCTCCCGCTATCTCTCTCTGAATGACCTTCTTGATCCAAATCAGTCAGGTTTCAAGACTAGTCATTCAACTGAGACTGCTCTCCTCTGTATCACGGAGGCGCTCCGCACTGCTAAAGCTAACTCTCTCTCCTCTGCTCTCATCCTTCTAGATCTATCGGCTGCCTTCGATACTGTGAACCATCAGATCCTCCTCTCCACCCTCTCCGAGTTGGACATCTCCGGCGCGGCCCACGCTTGGATTGCGTCCTACCTGACAGGTCGCTCCTACCAGGTGGCGTGGCGAGAATCTGTCTCCTCACCACGCGCTCTCACCACTGGTGTCCCCAGGGCTCTGTTCTAGGCCCTCTCCTATTCTCGCTATACACCAAGTCACTTGGCTCTGTCATAACCTCACATGGTCTCTCCTATCATTGCTATGCAGACGACACACAACTAATCTTCTCCTTTCCCCCTTCTGATGACCAGGTGGCGAATCGCATCTCTGCATGTCTGGCAGACATATCAGTGTGGATGACGGATCACCACCTCAAGCTGAACCTCGGCAAGACGGAGCTGCTCTTCCTCCCGGGGAAGGACTGCCCGTTCCATGATCTCGCCATCACGGTTGACAACTCCATTGTGTCCTCTTCCCAGAGCGCTAAGAACCTTGGTGTGATCCTGGACAACACCCTGTCGTTCTCAACCAACATGAAGGCGGTGGCCCGTTCCTGTAGGTTCATGCTCTACAACATCCGCAGAGTACGACCCTGCCTCACACAGGAAGCGGCGCAGGTCCTAATCCAGGCACTTGTCATCTCCCGTCTGGATTACTGCAACTCGCTGTTGGCTGGGCTCCCTGCCTGTGCCATTAAACCCCTTCAACTCATCCAGAACGCCGCAGCCCGTCTGGTGTTCAACCTTCCCAAGTTCTCTCACGTCACCCCGCTCCTCCGTTCTCTCCACTGGCTTCCAGTTGAAGCTCGCATCCGCTACAAGACCATGGTGCTTGCCTACGGAGCTGTGAGGGGAACGGCACCTCAGTACCTCCAGGCTCTGATCAGGCCCTACACCCAAACAAGGGCACTGCGTTCATCCACCTCTGGCCTGCTCGCCTCCCTACCACTGAGGAAGTACAGCTCCCGCTCAGCCCAGTCAAAACTGTTCGCTGCTCTGGCCCCCCAATGGTGGAACAAACTCCCTCACGACGCCAGGACAGCGGAGTCAATCACCACCTTCCGGAGACCTGAAACCCCACCTCTTTAAGGAATACCTAGGATAGGATAAGTATTCCCTCCCCCCTTTAAGATTTAGATGCACTATTGTAAAGTGACTGTTCCACTGGATGTCATAAGGTGAATGCACCAATTTGTAAGTCGCTCTGGATAAGAGCGTCTGCTAAATGACTTAAATGTAAATGTAAATGTTTATGTGTCTATCATGTGATGGTGTACAGGTGTGTTTATGTGTCTATCATGTGATGGTGTACAGGTGTGTTTATGTGTCTATCATGTGATGGTGTACAGGTGTGTTTATGTGTCTATCATGTGATGGTGTACAGGTGTGTTTATGTGTCTATCATGTGATGGTGTACAGGTGTGTTTATGTGTCTATCATGTGATGGTGTACAGGTGTGTTTATGTGTCTATCGTGTGATGGTGTACAGGTGTGTTTATTACAGGTGTGTTTATTACAGGTGTGTTTATGTGTCTATCATGTGATGGTGTACAGGTGTGTTTATTACAGGTGTGTTTATGTGTCTATCATGTGATGGGGTACAGGTGTGTTTATTACAGGTGTGTTTATGTGTCTATCATGTGATGGTGTACAGGTGTGTTTATTACAGGTGTGTTTATGTGTCTATCATGTGATGGTGTACAGGTGTGTTTATTACAGGTGTGTTTATTACAGGTGTGTTTATTACAGGTGTGTTTATTACAGGTGTGTTTATTACAGGTGTGTTTATGTGTCTATCATGTGATGGTGTACAGGTGTGTTTATTACAGGTGTGTTTATTACAGGTGTGTTTATTACAGGTGTGTTTATTACAGGTGTGTTTATTACAGGTGTTTATTACAGGTGTGTTTATTACAGGTGTGTTTATTACAGGTGTGTTTATGTGTCTATCATGTGATGGTGTACAGGTGTGTTTATTACAGGTGTGTTTATGTGTCTATCATATGGTGTACATGTGATTACAGGTGTGTTTATTACAGGTGTGTTTATTACAGGTGTGTTTATTACAGGTGTGTTTATCATATGGTGTACAGGTGTGTTTATTACAGGTGTGTTTATTACAGGTGTGTTTATTACAGGTGTGTTTATTACAGGTGTGTTTATTACAGGTGTGTTTATTACAGGTGTGTTTATTACAGGTGTGTTTATTACAGGTGTGTTTATTACAGGTGTGTTTATTACAGGTGTGTTTATTACAGGTGTGTTTATTACAGGTGTGTTTATTACAGGTGTGTTTATTACAGGTGTGTTTATTACAGGTGTGTTTATTACAGGTGTGTTTATTACAGGTGTGTTTATTACAGGTGTGTTTATTATTGTTTATTACAGGTATGTTTTTATTACAGGTGTGTTTATTACAGGTGTGTTTATTACAGGTGTGTTTATTACAGGTGTGTTTACCACCCTTGGATTTGTTAACATTTTATTGTGTTACAAAGTGGGGTTAAAATGGATTGGAACTGTTTTTGTTGTTGTTGTTGTTGTTTTTGTTGTTGTTGTTGTTGTTGTTATCTACACAAAATAACATGTAATGTCAAAGTGGAAGAGAAAATCATAAAAATTCAAATAAACATGAACTAAAAATAAAACGCTAATCTATCTTGATTAGATAAGTACTCACATCCTCTGAGTCAACACATGTTACAAACATGTGACAGTCATGTGATGGGGTGTACGTGTGTTCAAGTGTATGTGTATGTACATGTGTATGTGTATGTGCATGTGCATGTGTATGTGTATGTGTATGTGTATGTGTATGTGTATGTGTATGTGTATGTGTATGTGCATGTGCATGTGTATGTGTATGTGCATGTGCATGTGCATGTGCATGTGCATGTGCATGTGTATGTGTATGTGCATGTATATGTGCATGTGCATGTGCATGTGCATGTGCATGTGCATGTGTATGTGTATGTGTATGTGCATGTGCATGTGTATGTGCATGTGTATGTGTATGTGCATGTGACGCCACCTACGTGAATGATGTGTGAATTGGAGTCTTTGTCATCAGTGCCGATAAAAAAATTAACCAAGACTTGAGTTCCATATTTCTCATTTAGTCTGGCAATGGCATCCTCCAACTTCCATGTGTCACCTAAGTAGGAGAGGAGAGGATTGGTATGAGGAGAAGAGAAGAGAGGAGAGGATCGGTATGGTATGAGGAGAGGAGAGGATTGGTATGAAGAGAGGAGAGGATTGGTATGAGGAGAGGAGAAGAGAGGAGAGGATTGGTATGAGGAGAAGAGAAGAGACGAGAGGATTGGTATGAGGAGAGGAGAAGAGAGGAGAGGATTGGTATGAGGAGAAGAGAAGAGAGGAGAGGAATGGCATGAGGAGAAGAGGAGAGAGGAGAGGATTGGTATGAGGAGAAGAGGTGAGAGGAGAGGATTGGTATGAGGAGAGGAGAAGAGAGGAGAGGAGGGGATTGGTATGAGGAGAAGAGAAGAGAGGAGAGAGGAGAGGAGGAGAGGATTGGTATGAGGAGAAGAGAAGAGAGGAGAGAGGAGAGGAGAAGAGAGAGAGGAGAGAGAGGGAGGAGAGGATTGGTTTGAGGAGAGAGAAGAGAGGAGAGGATTGGTTTGAGGAGAAGAGGAGAAGAGGAGAGAGGAGGAGAGGAGGTTTGAGGAGAGGATTGGTTTGAGGAGAGGAGGTTTGAGGAGGATTGGTTTGAGGAGAGGATTGGTTTGAGGAGAGGAGAGGAGATTGGTTTGAGGAGAGGATTGGTTTGAGGAGAGGATTAGTTTGAGGAGAGGATTGGTTTGAGGAGAGGAGATAATTGGTTTGAGGAGAGGATTGGTTTGAGGAGAGGATTGGTTTGAGGAGAGGAGATAATTGGTTTGAGGAGAGGATTGGTTTGAGGAGAGGATTGGTTTGAGGAGAGGAGATAATTGGTTTGAGGAGAGGATTGGTTTGAGGAGAGGAGAGGATTGGTTTGAGGAGAGGATTGGTTTGAGGAGAGGATTGGTTTGAGGAGAGGAGAGGATTGATTTGAGGAGAGGAGAGGATTGGTTTGAGGAGAGGATTGGTTTGAGGAGAGGATTGATTTGAGGAGAGGAGAGGAGATAATTGGTTTGAGGAGAGGAGAGGATTGGTTTGAGGAGAGGAGAGGATTGGTTTGAGGAGAGGAGAGGATTGATTTGAGAGGATCACTTCCGGGTTGGAGCGAGCGGTCGCATCCGCACTTCGCTCCGCAGGTAGAATAACTTTTTCATTACATTTCATTACATTTCATTATAGTACAACGGTTTGATTTGTCTAATCTTAGCAATTTCTTCTTAGCTAGCTACATAGCCGTCTTTGTATCAAAGATAATTGCGTAATTATCGTATTTCGTCGTCCTAACGTAGTCTTCACTGCTATTTGCCCAGCAGCTAGCCAGCTAGCAAACGTCCACCGAATAGCAGCACTGTAGAAACTATTACACTCAACTGAACGACTTGATTAGTGTAGTGTTAGCTAGCTACATAGCTGTCTTTGCTGTCTTCGTATCCAAGATAATTGTGTAGTTTAGAGTGTGTAGTCTTAGAGTGATTATCTTAATTTACAGAGGTTAGCTAGCCAGCTATTTGTCGTCCTTAACGTAGGAGACACTGCTAGCTAGCCAACAGCTAGCCAACGTCTACCGAATAGAACAACCCGGTCGCATTCCGCTTCGCTCCACAGGTAGTATCACATTTTCACTTCATTTCATTACAGTACAACGGTTTGATTTGTTTGATCGTAGCTAGGTACATAGCTAGCTACATAGCTGTCTTTGTATCAAAGATAATTGTGTAGTCTAGAGCGACTTTCTAGGTTAGCTAGCCAGCTATTGTCGTTCTTTTAATGCAACGTAACGTAATCAACACTGCTAGCTAGCCAGCTAGCCCCCGAATAGCAGCACTGTAGAAACTATTTCACTCAACGGAACGACTTGATTAGTGTAGTGTCAACAACGCAGCCACTGCCAGCTAGCCTACAAAGTCAACAACGCAGCCACTGCCAGCTAGCCTACTTCAGCAGTACTGTATCATTTTAATCATTTTAGTCAATAAGATTCTTGCTACGTAAGCTTAACTTTCTGAACATTCGAGACGTGTAGTCCACTTGTCATTCCAATCTCCTTTGCATTAGCTTAGCCTCTTCTGTAGCCTGTCAACTATGTGTCTGTCTATCCCTGTTCTCTCCTCTCTGCACAGACCATACAAACGCTCCACACCGCGTGGCCGCGGCCTCCCTAATCTGGTGGTCCCAGCGCGCACGACCCACGTGGAGTTCCAGGTCTCCGGTAGCCTCTGGAACTGCCGATCTGCGGCCAACAAGGCAGAGTTCATCTCAGCCTATGCCTCCCTCCAGTCCCTCGACTTCTTGGCACTGACGGAAACATGGATCACCACAGATAACACTGCTACTCCCACTGCTCTCTCTTCGTCCGCCCACGTGTTCTCGCACACCCCGAGAGCTTCTGGTCAGCGGGGTGGTGGCACCGGGATCCTCATCTCTCCCAAGTGGTCATTCTCTCTTTCTCCCCTTACCCATCTGTCTATCGCCTCCTTTGAATTCCATGCTATCACAGTTACCAGCCCTTTCAAGCTTAACATCCTTATCATTTATCGCCCTCCAAGTTCCCTCGGAGAGTTCATCAATGAGCTTGATGCCTTAATAAGCTCCTTTCCTGAGGACGGCTCACCTCTCACAGTTCTGGGCGACTTTAACCTCCCCACGTCTACCTTTGACTCATTCCTCTCTGCCTCCTTCTTTCCACTCCTCTCCTCTTTTGACCTCACCCTCTCACCTTTCCCCCCTACTCACAAGGCAGGCAATACGCTCGACCTCATCTTTACTAGATGCTGTTCTTCCACTAACCTCATTGCAACTCCCCTCCAAGTCTCCGACCACTACCTTGTATCCTTTTCCCTCTCGCTCTCATCCAACACTTCCCACACTGCCTCTACTCGGATGGTATCGCGCCGTCCCAACCTTCGCTCTCTCTCCCCCGCTACTCTCTCCTCTTCCATCCTATCATCTCTTCCCTATGCTCAAACCTTCTCCAACCTATCTCCTGATTCTGCCTCCTCAACCCTCCTCTCCTCCCTTTCTGCATCCTTTGACTCTCTATGCCCCCTATCCTCCAGGCCGGCTCGGTCCTCCCCTCCCGCTCCGTGGCTCGACGACTCATTGCGAGCTTACAGAACAGGGCTCCGGGCAGCCGAGCGGAAATGGAGGAAAACTCGCCTCCCTGCGGACCTGGCATCCTTTCACTCCCTCCTCTCTACATTTTCCTCTTCTGTCTCTGCTGCTAAAGCCACTTTCTACCACTCTAAATTCCAAGCATCTGCCTCTAACCCTAGGAAGCTCTTTGCCACCTTCTCCTCCCTCCTGAATCCTCCCCCCCTCCTCCCTCTCTGCAGATGACTTCGTCAACCATTTTGAAAAGAAGGTCGATGACATCCGATCCTCGTTTGCTAAGTCAAACGACACCGCTGGTTCTGCTCACACTGCCCTACCCTGTGCTCTGACCTCTTTCTCCCCTCTCTCTCCAGATGAAATCTCGCGTCTTGTGACGGCCGGCCGCCCAACAACCTGCCCGCTTGACCCCATCCCCTCCTCTCTTCTCCAGACCATTTCCGGAGACCTTCTCCCTTACCTCACCTCGCTCATCAACTCATCCCTGACCGCTGGCTATGTCCCTTCCGTCTTCAAGAGAGCGAGAGTTGCACCCCTTCTGAAAAAACCTACACTCGATCCCTCCGATGTCAACAACTACAGACCAGTATCCCTTCTTTCTTTTCTCTCCAAAACTCTTGAACGTGCCGTCCTTGGCCAGCTCTTCCGCTATCTCTCTCAAAATGACCTTCTTGATCCAAATCAGTCAGGTTTCAAGACTAGTCATTCAACTGAGACTGCTCTTCTCTGTATCACGGAGGCGCTCCACACTGCTAAAGCTAACTCTCTCTCCTCTGCTCTCATCCTTCTAGACCTATCGGCTGCCTTCGATACTGTGAACCATCAGATCCTCCTCTCCACCCTCTCCGAGTTGGGCATCTCCGGCGCGGCCCACGCTTGGATTGCGTCCTACCTGACAGGTCGCTCCTACCAGGTGGCGTGGCGAGAATCTGTCTCCTCACCACGCGCTCTCACCACTGGTGTCCCCCAGGGCTCTGTTCTAGGCCCTCTCCTATTCTCGCTATACACCAAGTCACTTGGCTCTGTCATAACCTCACATGGTCTCTCCCATCATTGCTATGCAGACGACACACAACTAATCTTCTCCTTTCCCCCTTCTGATGACCAGGTGGCGAATCGCATCTCTGCATGTCTGGCAGACATATCAGTGTGGATGACGGATCACCACCTCAAGCTGAACCTCGGCAAGACGGAGCTGCTCTTCCTCCCGGGGAAGGACTGCCCGTTCCATGATCTCACCATCACGGTTGACAACTCCATTGTGTCCTCCTCCCAGAGCGCTAAGAACCTTGGTGTGATCCTGGACAACACCCTGTCGTTCTCAACCAACATCAAGGCGGTGGCCCGTTCCTGTAGGTTCATGCTCTACAACATCCGCAGAGTACGACCCTGCCTCACACAGGAAGCGGCGCAGGTCCTAATCCAGGCACTTGTCATCTCCCGTCTGGATTACTGCAACTCGCTGTTGGCTGGGCTCCCTGCCTATGCCATTAAACCCCTTCAACTCATCCAGAACGCCGCAGCCCGTCTGGTGTTCAACCTTCCCAAGTTCTCTCACGTCACCCCGCTCCTCCGTTCTCTCCACTGGCTTCCAGTTGAAGCTCGCATCCGCTACAAGACCATGGTGCTTGCCTACGGAGCTGTGAGGGGAACGGCACCTCAGTACCTCCAGGCTCTGATCAGGCCCTACACCCAAACAAGGGCACTGCGTTCATCCACCTCTGGCCTGCTCGCCTCCCTACCACTGAGGAAGTACAGCTCCCGCTCAGCCCAGTCAAAACTGTTCGCTGCTCTGGCCCCCCAATGGTGGAACAAACTCCCTCACGACGCCAGGACAGCGGAGTCAATCACCACCTTCCGGAGACCTGAAACCCCACCTCTTTAAGGAATACCTAGGATAGGATAAGTATTCCCTCCCCCCCCCCTAAGATTTAGATGCACTATTGTAAAGTGACTGTTCCACTGGATGTCATAAGGTGAATGCACCAATTTGTAAGTCGCTCTGGATAAGAGCGTCTGCTAAATGACTTAAATGTAAATGTAAATGTTTATGTGTCTATCATGTGATGGTGTACAGGTGTGTTTATGTGTCTATCATGTGATGGTGTACAGGTGTGTTTATGTGTCTATCATGTGATGGTGTACAGGTGTGTTTATGTGTCTATCATGTGATGGTGTACAGGTGTGTTTATGTGTCTATCATGTGATGGTGTACAGGTGTGTTTATGTGTCTATCATGTGATGGTGTACAGGTGTGTTTATGTGTCTATCATGTGATGGTGTACAGGTGTGTTTATGTGTCTATCATGTGATGGTGTACAGGTGTGTTTATGTGTCTATCATGTGATGGTGTACAGGTGTGTTTATGTGTCTATCGTGTGATGGTGTACAGGTGTGTTTATTACAGGTGTGTTTATTACAGGTGTGTTTATGTGTCTATCATGTGATGGTGTACAGGTGTGTTTATTACAGGTGTGTTTATGTGTCTATCATGTGATGGGGTACAGGTGTGTTTATTACAGGTGTGTTTATGTGTCTATCATGTGATGGTGTACAGGTGTGTTTATTACAGGTGTGTTTATGTGTCTATCATGTGATGGTGTACAGGTGTGTTTATTACAGGTGTGTTTATTACAGGTGTGTTTATTACAGGTGTGTTTATTACAGGTGTGTTTATGTGTCTATCATGTGATGGTGTACAGGTGTGTTTATTACAGGTGTGTTTATGTGTCTATCATGTGATGGTGTACAGGTGTGTTTATTACAGGTGTGTTTATTACAGGTGTGTTTATTACAGGTGTGTTTATTACAGGTGTGTTTATGTGTCTATCGTGTGATGGTGTACAGGTGTGTTTATTACAGGTGTGTTTATTACAGGTGTGTTTATGTGTCTATCATGTGATGGTGTACAGGTGTGTTTATTACAGGTGTGTTTATGTGTCTATCATGTGATGGGGTACAGGTGTGTTTATTACAGGTGTGTTTATGTGTCTATCATGTGATGGTGTACAGGTGTGTTTATTACAGGTGTGTTTATGTGTCTATCATGTGATGGTGTACAGGTGTGTTTATTACAGGTGTGTTTATTACAGGTGTGTTTATGTGTCTATCATGTGATGGTGTACAGGTGTGTTTATTACAGGTGTGTTTATGTGTCTATCATGTGATGGTGTACAGGTGTGTTTATTACAGGTGTGTTTATTACAGGTGTGTTTATTACAGGTGTGTTTATGTGTCTATCATGTGATGGTGTACAGGTGTGTTTATTACAGGTGTGTTTATGTGTCTATCATGTGATGGTGTACAGGTGTGTTTATTCCAGGTGTGTTTATTCCAGGTGTGTTTATTACAGGTGTGTTTATTACAGGTGTGTTTATTACAGGTGTGTTTATTACAGGTGTGTTTATTACAGGTGTGTTTATTACAGGTGTGTTTATTACAGGTGTGTTTATTACAGGTGTGTTTATTACAGGTGTGTTTATTACAGGTGTGTTTATTACAGGTGTGTTTATTACAGGTGTGTTTATTACAGGTGTGTTTATTACAGGTGTGTTTATTACAGGTGTGTTTATTACAGGTGTGTTTATTACAGGTGTGTTTATTACAGGTGTGTTTATTACAGGTGTGTTTACCACCCTTGGATTTCTTAACATTTTATTGTGTTACAAAGTGGGGTTAAAATGGATTGGAACTGTTTTTGTTGTTGTTGTTGTTGTTGTTGTTGTTTTTGTTGTTGTTGTTGTTGTTGTTATCTACACCTGAAACCCCACCTCTTTAAGGAATACCTAGGATAGGATAAAGTAATCCTTCTACCCCCCCCTTAAAAGATTTAGATGCACTATTGTAAAGTGGCTGTTCCACTGGATGTCATAAGGTGAATGCACCAATGTGTAAGTCGCTCTGGATAAGAGCATCTGCTAAATGACTTAAATGTAAAATGATGTAAATGATTGGTTTGAGGAGAGGAGAGGATTGGTTTGAGGAGAGGAGAGGATTGGTTTGAGGAAAGGAGAGGATTGGTTTGAGGAGAGGAGAGGATTGATTTGAGGAGAGGAGAGGATTGGTTTGAGGAAAGGAGAGGATTGGTTTGAGGAGAGGAGAGGATTGATTTGAGGAGAGGAGAGAATTGAGGAGAGGAGAGGATTGGTTTGAGGAGAGGAGAGGATTGGTTTGAGGAGAGGATTGATTTGAGGAGAGGAGAGGATTGGTTTGAGGAGAGGAGAGGATTGGTTTGAGGAGAGGATTGGTTTGAGGAGAGGAGAGGATTGATTTGAGGAGAGGATTGGTTTGAGGAGAGGAGAGGATTGGTTTGAGGAGAGGATTGATTTGAGGAGAGGAGAGGATTGGTTTGAGGAGAGGAGAGGATTGGTTTGAGGAAAGGAGAGGATTGGTTTGAGGAAAGGAGAGGATTGGTTTGAGGAGAGGCAAACTAAAATAGGTATAGGAAACACAGAGGTCGAAGGGCATAGTGTCGTTCACCATAGACAGTCTCCCAGTGGTCTGTTGCTATTGGCCACTCAAACACATTAGGAAGTATGTCTAGTAAAGGAGCTCCGCCCCTTTTCTCAATCTGACCTTCAGAGGGGAAAAAAAACACAAAAGTGACCCAGGTTAACTCACAGCTTAAAGGTAGACAACTATTTGGACTTTAATGACTTACTCAATTGAAATGTAATTGACCTCAACAAAACAGACCAGCAGACTCACTCTCATTGGTGCAGGATCTGTAGAGGGTCTTGGCTTTAGTGAGGGCACTGGCCTCCCCCTCCACGCTTCTCTCTAGAACACCTACAAAAATATGATAGAGGTTATAGATTTGCAGCACATCTGTGTTGATGTTTGCTTTTAAACTGAAAATCAAAAAGAGGTTTGGATATGAGTTGAGCTGTGAATGTTGTGAGTAACATGGAGCATGTGAGCTGTGTTATGGAGGACAATGTCCCCCTCAGAGGGACTGTAACATTTCCCTTTAGACCAGACAGAACACAGTCAGACTCTGGGCCAAGGAGCTGTCGGTCTGCTGCTTTTCACCACATAACAAACATTGAGAAACATCACAGAACTGTGGAAACAAAAAAACAAAAAAACAAGCAAGGAAAAAAACAATGCTTTCAATGTGTGGTCATTTCCATGTGGTGGTAACTGTAGACAACATCCATGTGGTGGTAACTGTAGACAACATCCATGTGGGGGTAACTGTAGACAACATCCATGTGCTGGTAACTGTAGACAACATCCATGTGGGGGTAACTGTAGACAACATCCATGTGCTGGTAACTGTAGACAACATCCATGTGGGGGTAACTGTAGACAACATCCATGTGGTGGTAACTGTAGACAACATCCATGTGGGGGTAACTGTAGACAACATCCATGTGGTGGTAACTGTAGACAACATCCATGTGGGGGTAACTGTAGACAACATACATGTGGTGGTAACTGTAGACAACATCCATGTGGGGGTAACTGTAGACAACATCCATGTGCTGGTAACTGTAGACAACATCCATGTGGTGGTAACTGTAGACAACATACATGTGGTGGTAACTGTAGACAACATCCATGTGCTGGTAACTGTAGACAACATCCATGTGGTGGTAACTGTAGACAACATACATGTGCTGGTAACTGTAGACAACATCCATGTGCTGGTAACTGTAGACAACATCCATGTGGTGGTAACTGTAGACAACATCCATGTGGTGGTAACTGTAGACAACATCCATGTGCTGGTAACTGTAGACAACATCCATTGTTACAGTAACAGCTCTCTGCCCCTCTCCATTGTTATAGTAATATAATAATAATAATAATAATAGTAACAGCTCTCTGCCCCTCTCCATTCTTACAGTAACAGCTCTCAGCCCCTCTCCATTCTTACAGTAACAGCTCTCTGCCCCTCTCCATTCTTACAGTAACAGCTCTCTGCCCCTCCATTCTTATGGTAACAGCTCTCTGCCCCTCTCCATTCTTATAGTAACAGCTCTCTGCCCCTCTCCATTCTTACAGTAACAGCTCTCTGCCCCTCTCCCTTCATTTCTACAGTAACAGCCCTCTGCCCCCCTCCATTCTTATAGTAACAGCTCTCTGCCCCTCTCCATTCTTATAGTAATAGCCCTCTGCCCCTCTCCATTCTTATAGTAACAGCCCTCTGCCCCCCTCCATTCTTATAGTAACAGCCCTCTGCCCCTCTCCATTCTTATAGTAACAGCTCTCTGCCCCTCTCCATTCTTATAGTAATAGCCCTCTGCCCCTCTCCATTCTTATAGTAACAGTTCTCTGCCCCAATCGTTCTTCATTCTTATAGTAACAGCTCTCTGCCCTCTCTCTTCTTTCTTACAGTAACAGCTCTCTGCCCTCTCTCTCCATTCGTATAGTAACAGCTCTCTGCCCTCTCTCTTCTTTCTTACAGTAACAGCCCTCTGCCCTCTTTCTCTCTCTATTTTTACAGTAACAGCCCTCTGCCATCATTTTTACAGTAACAGCTCTCTGTCATCTCACCTCTCATTCTTTCTCTTTCCCTCTTCCTCAAATCCTCTCGTCATCCCCTGGTTTGGTTAGGGCAGAACCCCTGCAGTCTCATTACCTAGTGGGCACACTATTCATGTGCTCATGCAATGTTAATGAAGCGCTGGGTTAGGAAACCTTCATAGGGCGCTTCCTGCCAAAGGGCGCAGATCATGTGTGTGATTGGATTAACAACTGGATGTGGGGAAGAGAGAGGGGGGGGGATTCTGTTTGGATTAAAGACCACCTGATGCTCGTGTGGCAAACACCCCTTTAAATACAAGTTCACCTACTTTGGAAGCTTTCAGGGCTTCTTTTTACTTTTTGGGGGGGAAATAACAGCGGAGGAGATATTTTTGATGTCTTTTTCAACCCTGCGGTTCTGTCACTCTTACGGTGCTGTGGTTAAACTCCTGAGACCCAGAACACATATACGTGAGCACGCGCACACACACACACACACACACACACACACACACACACACACACACACACACACACACACACACACACACACACACACACACACACACACACACACACACACACACACACACACACACACACACACACACACACACACACACACACTTAAACAATGTGACCTTATCTGGGCCCCAACCTCAGAGCCCATCCTGATAAAAAAAGGAACTACACAGGAAGTATGTCTCCCCAGAGCCAATCCCTCTGTGTATATGTATTCAGCACAGAACACTGCAGAGCCCCCGGGCCTCAAATCCACCACATGGACTCAACTAGGGTACATACAACTGGAAACAGCTGCATTGTTGCTGAAGAGCTGAATATGGAGCACAGATCTAGTGCCGTCTGACCCTCTGTGATGTCATAAGATTTCTGACTTAGACATTCTTTCAAAACCTCTGTGATGTCATAAGATGCCTGATGCCTTGTTCGAATCTCCGACAACTGGGAATTTGGGACTGGGATTTTTGATTTATTTCAACGGTCATCCAACTCGGGAACTCTGGCCTCTTTCTAGAGTATTTTTCCTGAGGTCCCAGTTGTCTTAAATTTGGCACATTCTGTCACACCCTCTATGACCTACATAGCATGTATGACTGACAGACATTCTGTCTGATGCTTTGTAATGTCATGAGATGCCTGACAGACAGTCTGTAATGTAACATTTAGTAATGTCATGAGATGCCTGACAGACCGTCTGTAATGTAACATTTAGTAATGTCATGAGATGCCTGACAGACAGTCTGTAATGTAACATTTAGTAATGTCATGAGATGCCTGACAGACAGTCTGTAATGTAACATTTAGTAATGTCATGAGATGCCTGACAGACAGTCTGTATGTCATTTAGTAATGTCATGAGATGCCTGACAGACAGTCTGTAATGTAACATTTAGTAATGTCATTGCCTGAGACAGTCTGTATGTAACATTTAGAATGATGCCTGACAGACAGTCTGTAATGTAACATTTAGTAATGTCATGAGATGCCTGACAGACAGTCTGTAATGTAACATTTAGTAATGTCATGAGATGCCTGACAGACAGTCTGTAATGTAACATTTAGTAATGTCATGAGATGCCTGACAGACAGTCTGTAATGTAACATTTAGTAATGTCATGAGATGCCTGACAGACAGTCTGTAATGTAACATTTAGTAATGTCATGAGATGCCTGACAGACAGTCTGTAATGTAACATTTAGTAATGTCATGAGATGCCTGACAGACAGTCTGTAATGTAACATTTAGTAATGTCATGAGATGCCTGACAGACAGTCTGTAATGTAACATTTAGTAATGTCATGAGATGCCTGACAGACAGTCTGTAATGTAACATTTAGTAATGTCATGAGATGCCTGAGACAGAACATTTAGTCTGTAATGTAACATTTAGTAATGTCATGAGATGCCTGACAGACAGTCTGTAATGTAACATTTAGTAATGTCATGAGATGCCTGACAGACAGTCTGTAATGTAACATTTAGTAATGTCATGAATGTAACATTTAGCATGAGATGCCTGACAGACCGTCTGTAATGTAACATTTAGTAATGTCATGAGATGCCTGACAGACAGTCTGTAATGTAACATTTAGTAATGTCATGAGATGCCTGACAGACAGTCTGTAATGTAACATTTAGTAATGTCATGAGATGCCTGACAGACAGTCTGTAATGTAACATTTAGTAATGTCATGAGATGCCTGACAGACAGTCTGTAATGTAACATTTAGTAATGTCATGAGATGCCTGACAGACAGTCTGTAATGTAACATTTAGTAATGTCATGAGATGCCTGACAGACAGTCTGTAATGTAACATTTAGTAATGTCATGAGATGCCTGACAGACAGTCTGTAATGTAACATTTAGTAATGTCATGAGATGCCTGACAGTAATGTAACATTTAGTAATGTCATTTAGTAATGTCATGAGATGCCTGACAGACAGTCTGTAATGTAACATTTAGTAATGTCATGAGATGCCTGACAGACAGTCTGTAATGTAACATTTAGTAATGTCATGAGATGCCTGACAGACAGTCTGTAATGTAACATTTAGTAATGTCATGAGATGCCTCTGACAGACAGTCTGTAATGTAACATTTAGTAATGTCATGAGATGCCTGACAGACCGTCTGTAATGTAACATTTAGTAATTTAGTCATGAGATGCCTGACAGACAGTCTGTAATGTAACATTTAGTAATGTCATGAGATGCCTGACAGACAGTCTGTAATGTAACATTTAGTAATGTCATGAGATGCCTGACAGACAGTCTGTAATGTAACATTTAGTAATGTCATGAGATGCCTGACAGACAGTCTGTAATGTAATGTAACATTTAGTAATGTCATGATGCCTGACAGACAGTCTGTAATGTAACATTTAGTAATGTCATGAGATGCCTGACAGACAGTCTGTAATGTAACATTTAGTAATGTCATGAGATGCCTGACAGACAGTCTGTAATGTAACATTTAGTAATGTCATGAGATGCCTGACAGACAGTCTGTAATGTAACATTTAGTAATGTCATGAGATGCCTGACAGACAGTCTGTAATGTAACATTTAGTAATGTCATGAGATGCCTGACAGACAGTCTGTAATGTAACATTTAGTAATGTCATGAGATGCCTGACAGACAGTCTGTAATGTAACATTTAGTAATGTCATGAGATGCCTGACAGACAGTCTGTAATGTAACATTTAGTAATGTCATGAGATGCCTGACAGACAGTCTGTAATGTAACATTTAGTAATGTCATTTAGTCATGTCATGAGATGCCTGACAGACAGTCTGTAATGTAACATTTAGTAATGTCATGAGATGCCTGACAGACAGTCTGTAATGTAACATTTAGTAATGTCATGAGATGCCTGACAGACAGTCTGTAATGTAACATTTAGTAATGTCATGAGATGCCTGACAGACAGTCTGTAATGTAACATTTAGTAATGTCATGAGATGCCTGACAGACAGTCTGTAATGTAACATTTAGTAATGTCATGAGATGCCTGACAGACAGTCTGTAATGTAACATTTAGTCATGTCACGAGATGCCTGACAGACAATTAACATGCATTTAGTTAAAGAGGTCAATCAAACTCTTTGTTCATGACAGACAGTCTGTAATGTCATTTTTCCAACAATTGTTTACAGACAGATTATTTCAGGCAGATTATAATTCACCGTATCACAATTCCAGTGTGTCAGAAGTTTACATACACTAAGTTGACTGTGCCTTTAAACGGCTTGGAAAATTCCAGAAAACGATGTCATGGCTTTAGAAGCTTCTCATAGGCTAATTGACATGATTTGAGTCAATTGTAGGTGTACCTGTGGATGTATTTCAAGGCCTACCTTCAAACTCAGTGCCTCTGTGCTTGAAATCATGGGAAAATCAAAGAAATCAGCCAAGACTTCAGAATGTCCTGGTTCATCCTCGGAAACAATTTCTAAGTGCCTGAAGGGACCACATTCGTCTGTACAAACAATAGTACGCAAGTATAAACACCATGGGACCACACAGCCGTCATACCGCTCAGGAAGGAGACGTGTTCTGTCTCCTAGAGATGAAGGTACATTGGTGCGAAAAGTGCAAATCAATCCCAGAACAACAGCAAAGGACCTTGTGACGATGCTGGAGGAAACAGGTACAAAACTATCTATTTCCACAGTAAAACGAGTCCTATATCGACATAACCTGAAAGGCCGCTCAGCAAGGAAGAAGCCACTGCTCCAAAACGCCCATAAAAAAAGCCAGACTACGGTTTGCAACTGCACATGGGGACAAAGATTGTACTTTTTGGATAAATGACTTCTGGTCTGATGAAACAAAATAGAACTGTTTGGCCATAATGACCATCATTATGTTTGGAGGAAAAAGGGGGAGGCTTGCAAGCCGAAGAACACCATCCAAACCGTGAAGCACGGGGGTGGCAGCATCATGTTGTTAGGTTGCTTTGCTGCCGGAGGGACTGGTGCACTTCACAAAATAGATGGCATCATGAGGGGGAAGAATATGTGAATATATTGAAGCAACATCTCCAGACATCAGTCAGGAAGCTTGGTCGCAAATGGGTCTTCCAAATGGACAATGACCCCAAGCATACTTCCAAAGTTGTGCTAAAATAGCTTAAGGACAACAAAGTCAAGGTATTGGAGTGGCCATTACAAAGCTCTGACCTCAATCCCATAGAAAATTTGTAGGCAGAACAGAAAAACCTTGTGCGAGCAAGGAGGCCTACAAACCTGACTCAGTTACACCAGCTCTGGCAGGAGGAATGGGCCAAAATTCACCCAATTTATTGTGGGAAGCTTGTGGAAGGCTACCTTAAGCGTTTGACCCAAGTTAAACAATTTAAAGACAATGCTACCAAATACTACTTGAATATGTAAACTTCTGACCCACTGGGAATGTGATGAAATAAATAAAAGCTGAAATAAATAATTATCTCTACTATTATTCTGACCTTTCACAATCTGAAAATACAGTGATGAGCCGAACTGACCTAAAACAGGGAATTTTTACTAGGATTAAAAGTCAGGAATTGTGAAAAACTGAGTAATGTATTTGGCTAAGGTGTATGTAAACTTCTGACTTCAACTGTATATATATATATATAATTTGTATATGTCCACTGTAAACATGAATCACGGCAAGTCGGTTCCTGTTTCAGTCATGTATTTGGTCACGTTCACGTGGGTCAAACTAAACAAACAATGATTGGTTGACGATAGAACCTCCCACTATGTAGAAAATGGCTGCAGGGTGAACTTGTTATTGGGCAAATGCAGAAACTTGCAGTCGACTGCAGACAAAAGTGATCCGCTCAAACTCGCCCACTGTCTGACCCTTTGTGATGTCTCTGACAGACATGGGGCTTGTTCGACATTGCAGCTCAGAGTGCAAGCGACTGAGAACTGACTCACAAATCACCTTGCATCATAAATAACTACTCATTATTATTTGTAGATCAGTCAGTCACCATTTGCCCACAATGCATCATGGATTTGATGCTGTTGAACACAGCCACTGTCACGTCACTGCTGTCCGATTGACAGACTCCGCTGAACCTTTGTGATATGATGTCACAGCTGTCTGTCTGTAGACATTGGGAACTCTGACAAATACAAGGTCAAATCATGACGTCAGTGATCTTCAGGTCAGAAAGTCAGAGTTCTAGAAAGAGGCTAAAATTCCAAGTTGGAATTTTGAGTTGGATGTAGAATTCCGAGTTTTCCAGCCATTGTGTCTCAATATAATGTTCCATCAGTAAGTAGTGAGTAGATCTGTTTCTCATAAAGCTAGTCACAGCAGTCATAGAGGGCAGCGTCACGCAGGGTTTAGACCTTCTCACAGAGATCACAACCATATGTCAACCCCCCCCCCCCCCCATTTCCTTATACGTCTCTCTCCATAAACAAGGTATAATTAAAAAGCTCACAGTCAATTGGGCAAATGATTGCCCAGTATGCCATACCTGAAACAAAGCAGAGATGTAAAACTATCCCTGTGGTTAAGTGTCGAGAGCAGTGCCTTATTAAACCCGTCACATGGTTTCCATTCAGAACAGTTTATGCATTCACTACCGGTCAAAAGTTTTAGAACGCCTACTCATTCAAGGGTTTTTCTTTATTTTGACTATTTTCTACATTGTAGAATAATAGTGAAGACATCAAAAACTATGAAATAACACATATGGAATCATGTAGTAAACAAAAAACTGTTACACAAATGAAAATATATGTTATATTTGAGATTCTTCAAGTAGCCACCCTTTGACAGCTTTGCACACTCTTGGCATTCTCTCAACCAGCTTCATGAGGGAGTCCCCTGGAATGCATTTCAATTAACAGCTGTGCCTTCTTTAAAGTTAATTTGTGGAATTTCTTTCCTCTTTAATGCGTGTG
>NW_025745177.1:0-55422 GCF_021184085.1 Oncorhynchus gorbuscha
AGGGATATGTTTCTCCCCCAAAATGTTTTAAATATTTTGATAGTCCACTGGATACAGTCCCAAACAATTGTGCATTTAACAGTTAACAAAATAGAGCAGTTTCAGTAAACATCTAAAACTTTGATGATGATTTGTTTTGAATCACGAGGTTAATCATCATCCTCGTCATCATCATCATCATCATCATCCTCATCATCATCGTCAACACCATCATCATCACACGTTTAGCTTTGTACTGAAAGTGCTCTACTTTTGTCAAACTCATGATTTAAGACTAGAGACCCTGGGATCCAGACCACGTGGTACAAGACAAACATATTGTGTTCTGCTGAAGCTATTTTTTCATTCTTTCTGTTTGGATGAGAAAGTAAATGGTTGTACAGCTAAGGGGTGGTGCTGTAGAGCTGTGTGGGTGGCTGTTTGAGTGAAACAGATGTGGAGGAGAAGCAACCAGTGTAAAAGCACAGCCATCTCGATATTGATGCATCCTGTTGACAACATCAAAAGAGCCTCCCCAGTTACATAGATTAGACTGATGCCCTTTGTTCCACAATGAAACACAACTGCTGTTAACCCAACGTGAAACACAGCTGGCATTAACCCAACATGAAACACAACTGGTATATTAACCCAATATGAAACACAACTGGTATATTAACCCAATATGAAACACAACTGGTATATTAACCCAATATGAAACACAACTGGTATATTAACCCAATATGAAACACAACTGGTATATTAACCCAATATGAAACACAACTGGTATATTAACCCAATATGAAACACAACTGGTATATTAACCCAATATGAAACACAACTGGTATATTAACCCAATATGAAACACAACTGGTATATTAACCCAATATGAAACACAACTGGTATATTAACCCAATATGAAACACAACTGGCATATTAACCCAACATGAAACACAACTGGTATACTAACCCAACGTGAAACACAGCTGGCATTAACCCAACATGAAACACAACTGGTATTAAACCAATATGTATAAAAGAGGTTCAAAGAAGGGAATATATTGATACATTTATCAAAACATATAATAATGATACATTTTTTGTGAATTTAAAAATAAATAACCAACTAGGTCAAAACACTAAAGCCCTGTCTTTGTTTCACAGAGCCTCAACCTCGAACTAGCCTCAACTCAATCACCTCCCCTCGGTGTAGGGGAATGGAAAAGGGTTACAGTATACAAGAAAGAATCCATACTAGTCAGTTACAAACGGAGTGAGAGAGTCTTGACCCACCCCTAAATGAAGATAGCAAAGTGTTATTAATGTCATAGCCTTTAGCTCCGCCCATCAAGGGGAGGAGGTACCAGTAATGCCCCAAACTAGTGTAGCAAAAAAATAGACTGGTCAGTCAGTCATCTGCCGTACAGAGAGATTGTTCTCAGGTTTTATCTGAAAATTAATACTTAATTTGCATTGGCATTAAAAAAATTAACAGCTGAAACATAAAATGGCTCATTGTAGTCAGTAGAACAAGTAGTATTAGTCCCAACATGATGGAGTGGGTTTTTGTTACAAGCTATGGTTAAACTCTTCTGTTGTACTTCAGGATATGCCCAGTACTTATCTGGTAATACACACAGGTAGCTTACAATATTGATTCAAATGTGAATAAGTTGTTTAATTAAAGATTTTGTATCGGAGGCCACAAAGACAACATCACATGCAATGTTTCCACAGGAGGCTGCTGAGGGGAGGATGGCTAATAATGATGGCTGGAACGGAGTGAGTGGAATGGCATCAAACACATGGAAACCTGGAACACTGTGTTTGATGTTTTTGATACCATTCAACTCATTCTACTCCAGCCGTTACCACGAGCCCGTCCTCCACAATGAAGTTGCCACCAACCTCCTGTGGTAGTATGTCCTGTATATAACTAGGTGGTACCATATGTCCTGTATATATTTGAAATTGTGTATCTAGTTATTCAAACATTTACAGCAATCCTTTCATTAAAGTTATTTAGGTTCTTTATTTAGCGTCTGCTAAATGGCATATATTATTATTATTATTATTATTATTATTACCTCACTAGAGATCATCAGATCTATTACCCAGGCCTGCTTGACCTCACTAGAGAGCAGCAGATCTATTACCCAGGCCTGCTTGACCTCACTAGAGAGCAGCAGATCTATTACCCAGGCCTGCTTGACCTCACTAGGGAGCAGCAGATCTATTACCCAGGCCTGTTTGACCTCACTAGAGAGCAGCAGTTCTATTACCCAGGCCTGCTTGACCTCACTAGAGAGCAGCAGATCTATTACCCAGGCCTGTTTGACCTCCCCACTAGAGAGCAGCAGATCTATTACCCAGGCCTGTTTCACCTCCCCACTAGAGACCATCAGATCTATTACCCAGGCCTGTTTGACCTCCCCACTAGAGACCATCAGATCTATTACCCAGGCCTGTTTCACCTCCCCACTAGAGACCATCAGATCTATTACCCAGGCCTGTTTCACCTCCCCACTAGAGAACAGCAGATCTATTACCCAGGCCTGTTTCACCTCCCCACTAGAGACCATCAGATCTATTACCCAGGCCTGTTTCACCTCCCCACTAGAGAACAGCAGACCTAATAATATTGTTGTATAATTTTTTAAAACCTTTGTTTTACTACGAAAGTCAGTTATTATTATTAAATTATTTTTTACAATGACGGTCTACCCCGGCCAAACTCTAACCCCTAACCCCGATGCTGGGCCAATCATGCACCGCCCTACGGGACTTCCAATCATGGCCGGCTGTAATACGGTCTGGAATCTAACCAGGGTGTATGTAGTGATACCTCAAGCACTGAGGTGCGGTGCCTTAGACGCTGCGCCATTCGGTAGCCCTTAGTAGTTTGTCCCTATATGATTAGAGTAGCCCTAAATATATATGCCATTTAGCAGACGCTTTTATCCAAAGCGACTTACAGTCATGTGTGCATACATTCTACGTGACTACAGTTAGCCATATATGACTATAGTTAGCCCTACATGACTATAGTTATCCCTGTATGACTATAGTTAGCCCTGTATGACTAGAGTAGCCCTGTATGACTAGAGTTAGCCTATATGACTATAGTTAGTCCCTATATGACTAGAATAGTCCTATATGACTAGAGATAGCCCTGTATGACTAGAGTAAGCTACTACTCTATGACTGCAACCCTATATGACTATAGTTAGCCCAATATGACTAGAGTAGCCCTATATGACTAGCCCTATATGACTAGCATAGCCCTATATGACTAGAGTTAGCCCTATGTGACTAGAGTTAGCCCTGCATGACTATAGTTAGCCTTACACGACTATAGTTAGCCTTATATGACAATAGTTATACTCTACTATAGACTATAGTAGAGTAGCCCTATACGATTATAGTTAAGAACTTTATGCCTAGAGTTAGCCGTATGTGACTAGAGTTAGCCCGATGTGACTAGAGTTAGCCCGATGTGACTAGAGTTAGCCCTGTGTGACTATAGTTAGCTTTATTCAATAAGAACAAATTCTTATTTACAGTGTCGGTCTACACTGACCAAACCCTATCGACGCTGGGCAAATTATACACAGACCAATTTTTATTTCATTTAACCAGGCAAGTCAGTTTAGAACAAATTCTTATACGCAATGACAGTCTACCCCGGACAAACCTGGACGACACTGGTCCAATTGTGCATCGCCCTGTGGGACTCCCAATCACAACCAGAAGACATGCAGCCTGGATTTGAACCAGAGATGCGACCCAGTGACGCCTGGATTCGAACCAGTGATGCCTCTTGCACTGAGAAGCAGTGCCTTAGACCATGTCACTGTCATGTGTCAGGCTGTTTGTGAGACTGTGTATGTAACACGTTTCAGGTAAGACCCAGATGCAGACAACGTCGAAGTAACAACTGTTTATTAATCCAACAGGGGCAGGCAAAAGACAGGTCAAAGACAGGCAGGGGACAGTAATCCAGAGAGGTGAGGCAATAGAACAGGACAGCAGGCAGAATCAGCTTCAGGATAGGCAGAGGTCAGTAATCCAGATAGCTGTGGCAAAGGTACAGGATGGCAGGCAGGCTCAGGGTCAGAGCAGGCAGAAAAGGTCAACACCGGGAAAACTAGAAAACAGGAACAAATCGAGAGATATGAAAAGAGGGGAAAACGCTGGTAGGCTTGACGAAACAAAACTAACTGGCATCAGACAAACCGGGAACACGTGTATAAATACACAGGGGATAATGGGGAAGATGGGGTGGAACCGATCAGACTGGTGGAACCGATCAGGGTGTGACAATATGGGAGCAAGTGATGGAGTATACAGGATGGAAATAAGTGTCTCTCTGTGTGTGTACCCATGTGCTGGTATTTTTGTGTAAGTAGGTACACATTGATATGAGTGAGACTGATCATGCATGTGCGTGTCCCTGTATGTTTGCTGTTGGTGTGTAGACCTGTGTGTTTGTGTGTAAGTCTGTGTGCGTGTCAAGCATGTTCCAAGGTTGTATGTTTTGTTTAAAGTGTAAATATGCAGTTTAAACAGTAACAAAGGGGTCACACCATCACTGAGGGGTATCCTACAAAGCAGGTTTGAGGAGTTAGCGAGTTAACTTTGGTCAACTCTGAGTTCATCTCAGGATAGCCAGTCAAATGAAATTGCGTCATCATCCCCTTCATTTCTAATCTCAGTAATTTAATTGGATTACTTTATGTCACCTTTGGATAACTTTCCCCTTTAGGAGGCTTTGAGAAGAAGACAAAACGGATCCATCAAACGCACTTAGTGTGTCATCATATTGGTCTCTGACTTGTGGTCAGACTCGCTCAGCTGGAACACATGTTAACTTTTTTCAATGCTGAATTGAATGTCATTGAGAAAACAGAAAGGTGTAATTAATTTTTAGAAAACATCTGAACATTTAAGAATTTAAAAGTAATCCAAGAAGTAATCATCTTGTTTTTAAAAGTATCTATAATCTGATTACAATATTTTGTGTTGTAACATAACCGATTACATTTACCCGTTTTGACATATAATCAGTTACTCCCCAACCCTGTACAGAAGAGAACACGAACATGACTCATGTGGACTGTATGACCAAGCATCTGTAATGATCTGTAGGGCTTTGTAACATTTCCTTTGTTATTTATCTAAATAAAAGAATGTGTGCATTTTTCGAATGTGTGTATACCTGCATGCATGCATGTGTTCATCAACAGTCATAAGGACCAGTCAATATGAGTCAAACCTTGCTGGCCATTTCAATATACTTTTGCTCTTTTGTTTTGCAGCAGTGTTGCTGGCATGATTTGCATGCCCACGCTTGTCAAGTGGTGAGCCGGTTCACAGTGGTTTAGCTCGTAGGCGTAGGTTGTGGCGGTCCATCTCTGCACTTTGGACAGACCTCTGAGCTGTTTACTCACTACAGGCCTGTCTTCACTGCCTCTCTGTGTAGCCACAAGATGCACAGCTATGTTATGACTGTGAGAGACTTGGACAAACAAGCTAATTTTAGCAAACCTGTTAACTTGAGAGTTGTAGGGCCAGCTTCACAGACATTGAATAAAGTTTGGAGTGAGCCTTGTTCTCATTTAGTACATGTCTAACATTTACCCTCAACAAGCCGTGATCTAATGTAAGTCTAATGTTTTTACTTGAAGGCATACTTTTACAGTGTTCAATGCAAACATATGAAAAACTGGTCATGAGGTTCCTATACATACCTGTTCGTTGATGTTTATGACATTGGAATGACATGTCTTACACTCAAGATGTGCTTTCAACTGATATCTGCAGTGTGCTTGGCCTAAGTATGGCACATTTACACAGGGAGGCTGTTACAGAAACACTGAACACTGAAAAGCCCCACTCAGCTTCAGCTGCTTGGCCAGGATGACATGTCTGCTGAGGGAGTGTGATTGGGTTAATCAGTAACTCTCTGAGACTCACCACGTTGATGTGACCTATTTTCAGACAGAGCTGTTTCTATGACTTACCGGATATAGAGACAGGCTCCCTGTACAACAAAACTATTTTCAAAGTGCCAGTCCTTCGTGCGTCCAAAATTGCACCCTATTCAATTATTGTTGCATAGTGTTATAAAATATGGGACTTTTGATGTCTTCAATTATTTCTGGCTTGTCGTTCATCTTCATGTAGAAAAGATTGAAGCACAGAGAGCAGAGACTTTTTAGATAATCATGATGATATTGATGAGGATGAGGAACATGATGATACTGATGATGATGATGATGATTAAAATGATCATGAATTAACATAGAATATGCTGTGAAAGAACGTAATTCTCTGAAATCAAGTCATTATTGCCAACATTGTTAAAGACACTCATAGTTTCTGATAATATGAGGGGGGGGTTCATATTTTTTTCTACCAACTTTTAACCTAAATCCAATGATATGGTTACATTTGTTGTTGATTTCATGTTGAATTCACAGTTCGTTGACAGCTCAACCAAATGTAAATCAAAACTACTCGTTGAACTGACCCAGTGGGTGAACCTGAATGTTTTGTTGAGCCCCAATAAATCCCCCAATAGGTTCCAAAAGTCTTGCTGCTACTCTGCAGAATAAGTGAATGATATGCAGTTGTGTTTTGCCTCATAGAAACACACAAGTACAGTCAACATCATGTGGAGCTCTCAACAAAATATAAATCCAGCAAATTATATACAATGGTACATAATTGTTGTTTGTTAGCTGGTCTCAAACTCATTTGAGAATGTCTCTATGATATTTTCCACCCACACTGCACCTGGTGTGAGAGTTAGGCTGTTACAGCAAGAGTAGCCTCTAGAATTCACACCTCTAACACCAAAACCACACTGATGTTCAAGTTTCCAGGCATCATTGTTTGTCTCTGGACATGTTTTGTGTTTGTTGGTTTCATTGCGGATGGCTAAAAGACCGCAGTGGAAAATGTCACAGCCCTCTCGTTCTGGAAACCCTCCCTCCTTATTCTAGCCAAACACAAATGGAACCTCTTGGTCTTATTCCCCTGAATGTGACCCCCTCACCCTTTTCGCTATATCCACTGATGTAGTTACTTCTACCCATTATGAATAAGAACTTCACTATAACTCCATACGCTTGCTGTTATTCTCAAACAATAGGATATATTTGACTTCATGGTATTGGCTGAAGAGTGAGTTTGATTCTCCCCAGTAGTCCACTCTACTGTTAGTTTTGACAATACTGAGTACAGTTTAGGCAAACATAGTAATTTGAGTGCATGCACAAAGTGCAATATGCATGAAGAATATGGTTAACTGGATTCACTTGTACCTGTCTTTTCAAGTTTCAATTTATTTGAATTTTGAGGGGTCAAGCCTCTCTACTTTTCCAGCTGATTCCTTTACACTTGTGTGTATAAGGTAGTTGTGAAATTGTTAGGTTAGATTACTCGTTGAATATTACTGCATTGTCGGAACTAGAGGCACAAGCATTTCGCTACACTCACATTAACATCTGCTAACCATGTGTATGTGACAAATAAATAAAATTAGATTTGATAAAACAGAATGAAACATTAGCTCATGTTAGTAAGGGCATATTTGATGATTTAATTATTTAATGAGATACAACAGTGAAGGCTAACAAGATAAATAAAATTGGTTGCATAAACCATGACCAATAGACTACAGCATATTAGCAGTATGAATAGATTACAACTGAGTGAAAACATCGATGTGGTTCATAATTATAAGATTCACCACATTGACCTATGCTTTGACTGTGAGACTGGTAAGATAATTATGTTCTAAACTGGTGAAACAGCGGCATCTGGTGAAAGACTACCAGAGCACCATCATGTAAAATGTTCCTTCCTGATGCTGTATCAATTGTAATGACATTGACCGAAATGTGACCATGTTCATGTTACACCACTCTGTCATGTCTTACAATGTAACATGGGCTTTGAATTATTCCTTACTCCTTGAATAACTAAAAAAACACATCTACTGTCAAGATGAAGTTTCACTACTTTAGACAAATAACAGCTGTTATCACGACAGTGATAATGAAAGTGAGCAGCTACATACTGTACATGTTCTCCTTTTAGCCATTTCTCATGGTCTTGCACAGTTTTCCCTTTAGTATTATCAAGCGATCAACACTGTACAGTACAGTATCACTGGTTTGCCGCTGTGAACAAACACACCAGACCTTTGATCCAAGGGTGTGAAGTTCCTCATATCCTTAGAATGGAACAAGGTAAATATTAACAAAAGCAATCAAACAATAAACATGTGAAATGCTTGAGTTCTTTGAGCTAAATTCCCCTTGAACCATTCCCTGTCTGTCAACACTGTATACTGCAGCCAGTGCCGAGTCACATCCCATTTCTGTAGTGTTGCCTTCCCATTCTGCATCACAACACGAGGACACCACAGAAGAAGCTATTGGGTTAGCTAGAACAGAGAGTTTTACCAACAACACCAACATGATAATTCAATGGTGGGGCCTCTTACTGGAACAGTGGTTTCTTTTGGCCTGCCTACTATTTCACATATCAAAATGGTGTTCCAGGAAGCATATTTGGATTCTCCCTGGCACTGCACCAACAACTGAATCCTGTCAATAATAAACTGTGAGTTGGCCTCTTATAAGAAATGATTAACAGTGTTCATACATACTATTGTCTGATCTTGCTTGTCATATATAAACGTATTTGTGTGTCCTCTATCCTGTCTGATTACCCATCTGTCTTATATAAGTACACAATATGAACTGAGAAACAAACTAGCCTTAATGGCTACTCTTAATCTCTAGCCGGTACAACCAGAAGAGAATGGGCCACCTCTCTGAGCCTGGTTCCTCTCTAGGTTTCATCCTCAGTTCCTTCCTTTTAGGGAGTTTTTCCTGGCCTCTCTGTTTTCACGTCTGCTTTACTTGCTCTTTGGGGTCTCGGCCGGATAACTGTAAAGCACTGTGACAGCAGCTGATGTAAAAATGGTTTTATAAAATAACATTGATTGATTGGTTGATTGATACAACTCAGACCAGCAGTGAAAAAGGTGTTTTTAGTTTGAATATTTTATTGTAGAGATGCATGTGAATTTTACATCAATTTACAACATTCTGATGTATTTTTCCTACATTGCTGGTTGGAGCACCGCATAGCTTCGAGAAAAAAATGTTGTTTTCAAACTAGGGAGTTTGTGCACATTTCAGGAGAGGAGATATTATTGTGATGCACGCTTTGTATAGGTCTTGTTAAAGAACCAGTTCAGTCAAAATTGAGATTTTTCTGTGTTTAATATACAATATTTTTCCACACTACGGGGTTGGAATAATATTGAGAAAATTATGATAATGCCTTTTTAGTGTAAGAGCTGTTTGAAAAGACAACCTGAAATTTCAGGCTGTTTTTTTAGGATGGAGTTTTGGCCTGCTTAGTGACATCACCATGTGGGTAAATTGGTTGATAGACCATTAAGAAAGATAGTTCCAAACTTCTCTACCAATAACAGCTAGTTTTCAGATTTCCCTCCCCACTCAGACCACTCAGTCTTACCAAATTCTTGCTTGAGAAATTGCTCTTAGCTAAGAAGCTTTTTTTTGTTTCTTTTAATCCATTTTAATTGAAAACAATCACAGTAAGATACTTACAGTTCCTTCAGAAAGTGTATTCACAGCCATTCACTTTTTCCACATTGTGTGGTGTACAAGGCCCTGAATTTAAAATGCTTCCAGACAAACGAAACACCTTCTGGGTCCGCTTTGAGGATAATAAAGTGCCACCGACACGGCCCGCTACCAAGGACTGTGGGCTCTCCTTCTCCGTGTCCGACATGAGTAAGACATTTAAACGTGTGTTAACCCTCGCAAGGCTTCCAGCCCAGACGGCATCCCTAGCCGCGTCCTCAGAGCATGTGCAGACCAGCTGGCTGGTGTGTCTACGGACATATTCAATCTCTCCCTATCCCAGTTTGCTGTTAAAGAGACTGAAAATAGCTTCTATCTCAAGGCCAACAGACTGTTAAACAGCCATCACTAACACAGTGAGGCTGCTGCCTAGATAAAGACTTGAAATCATTGGCCACTTTAATAAATGAATCACTAGTCACTTTAATAATGTTTACATATCTTGCATTACTCATCTCATATGTATAGACTGTATTTTATACCATCTATTGCATCTTGCCTATGCCGCTCGGTCATTGCTCATCCATATATGTATATAGTCTTATTCCATCCCTTTACTTAGATTTGTGTTCATTGGGTAGTTGTTGTGGAATTGTTAGATTACTTGTTAGATATTGCTGCACTGTCAGAACTAGAAGCACAAGCATTTTGCTACACTCGCAATAACATCTGCTAACCATGTGTATGTGACCAATACAATTTGATTTGATTCATTTCAGATTTTTTTTTCAATTGTCACTGGCCTACACACAATAACCCATAATGTCAAAGTGGATTTTTTTTTTATGTTAAAAAAAAGAAGTTTCAATGTCTTGAGCATTCAACCACTTTGTTATACATTTGCTTAACAGGTAACATAATAGGGTTTAACATAATTATTGAATGACAACTAGATCACCCCACACATACAATTAAGGGCACAAAGAAGGGCACCTATTGGTAAAAAAACAAACAGACATTGAATAGCATGGTAAAGTTATTTATTACACTTTGGATGGTGTATCAATACAACCAGTCACTACAAAGACACAGGCGTCCCTCCTAACTCAGTTGCCGGAGAAGAATGAAACCGCTCAGGGACTTCACCATAAGGACAAGGGTGACTTTAAAACAGTTCCAGAGTTTAATGGCTGTGATAGGAGACAACTGAGGATGAATCAACAACATTGTAGTTAGTCCACAATACTAACTACAATGTTAAATTGTAAATGACAGAGTGAAAAGAAATGACAGAGTGAAAAGAACGAAGCCTTTACAGCAGGGTACCCCAACTGGAGGCCCACAGCCCCCCAAGTTCTGTTTTTTTGTTTACATTTACATTACATTTAAGTCATTTAGCAGACGCTCTTATCCAGAGTGACTTACAAATTGGTGCATTCACCTTATGACATCCAGTGGAACAGTCACTTTACAATAGTGCATCTAAATCTTAAAGGGGGGGTGAGAGGGATTACTTATCCTATCCTAGGTATTCCTTAACGAGGTGGGGTTTCAGGTGTCTCCGGAAGGTGGTGATTGACTCCGCTGTCCTGGCGTCGTGAGGAAGTTTGTTCCACCATTGGGGGGCCAGAGCAGCGAACAGTTTTGACTGGGCTGAGCGGGAGCTGTACTTCCTCAGTGGTAGGGAGGCGAGCAGGCCAGAGGTGGATGAACGCAGTGCCCTTGTTTGGGTGTAGGGCCTGATCAGAGCCTGGAGGTACTGAGGTGCCGTTCCCTCACAGCTCCGTAGGCAAGCACCATGGTCTTGTAGCGGATGCGAGCTTCAACTGGAAGCAAGTGGAGAGAACGGAGGAGCGGGGTGACGTGAGAGACGTGAGAGAACTTGGGAAGGTTGAACACCAGACGGGCTGCGGCCTTCTGGATGAGTTGAAGGGGTTTAATGGCACAGGCAGGGAGCCCAGCCAAAAGCGAGTTGCAGTAATCCAGACAGGAGATGACAAGTGCCTGGATTAGGACCTGCGCCGCTTCCTGTGTGAGGCAGGGTCGTACTCTGCGGATGTTGTAGAGCATGAACCTACAGGAACGGGCCACCGCCTTGATGTTGGTTGAGAACGACAGGGTGTTGTGTTATGCAGGTGAATGAGGACCCAAAAGCAACTTGGCGAAAACAGAGTCTTTAATCCAGTAAAGTAAATCTACAATCATAAAGCATAATTCCACTCGTAATGACGAGAACAGACTGGAGACTCGATCATGAACTGCAGGTTGCCTCGGGAAGGCACTTGAACGTAGCAGACTCAGACACCTGCTCACCACGCAGCATCTGAGGGAAACACGACACGACAGGGCGATACACAGACACAGCACGGTGAACAATAGACAAGGATCCGACAGGGCAGGAACGGAAAACAAGGGGAGAAATAGGGACTCTAATCAGGGAAAAAGATATGGAACAGGTGTGGGAAGACTAAATGATTGATTAGGGGAATAGGAACAGCTGGGAGCAGGAACGGAACGATAGAGAGAAGAGAGAGAGGAAGGGAGAGAGAAAAAGGGGAACGAACCTAAAAAGACCAGCAGGGGAAAACGAACAGAAGGAAAAGCAAAATGACAAGACAATCTAAGACAAAACATGACAGTACCCCCCCACTCACCGAGCGCCTCCTGGCGCTCTCGAGGAGGAACACTGGCGGCAACGGAGGAAATCATAGATCACAAACGGTCCAGCACGTCCCGAGAAAGAACCCAACTCCTCTCCTCAGGACCGTAACGGAAAAACGAAAAAAAAGGGAAACTAGGGTACTACTCTAAAAAAAAAAAAAAAAAAAAAATGAGACACGGGTAGAGAACTGAAAGCGTTTAGAGCAAACAGGACCAAACAGGCCAGGAGAGTAACAACTAGGGACAGACTGAGACACAGCAAGGGCAGGAACAAGAACAGGAGAGATGCGATGGCAGGGAACAGACAGACCCAGCAAGACCAGGAGCAGAAGCAGAAAAAAATTACCAGACTTCTTCTGCGCGCAGTCTGAACACGCAGCCACGAAACGGCGCGTGTCACGCTCCTGAGTAGGCCACCAAAACCGCTGGCGAATAGAAGCAAGCGTACCCGAACGCCGGGATGGCCAGCTAACTTGGCAGAGTGAGCCCACTGAAGAACAGCCAGACGAGTAGAAACAGGAACGAAAAGAAGGTTACTAGGACAAGCGCGCGGCGACGCAGTGTGCGTGAGTGCTTGCTTAACCTGTCTCTCAATTCCCCAGACAGTCAACCCGACAACACGCCCAACAGGAAGGATCCCCTCGGGATCGGTAGAAGCCACAGAAGAACTAAAGAGACGGGATAAAGCATGAGGCTTGGTGTTCTTAGTACCCGGGCAATAAGAAATAACGAACTCGAAATGAGCGAAAAACAACGCCCAACGAGCATGACGCGCATTCAGTCGTCTGGCAGAACGGATGTACTCAAGGTTCTTTTGGTCAGTCCAAACGACAAAAGGAACGGTCGCCCCCTCCAACCACTGTCGCCATTTGCCTAGGGCTAAACGGATGGCGAGCAGTTCGCGGTTAGCCACATCATAGTTACGTTCCGACGGTGACAGGCGATGAGAAAAATACGCACAAGGGTGGACCCCATCGTCAGTATCGGAGCGCTGGGACAGAATGGCTCCCACGCCCACCCCGACGCGTCAACCTCAACAATAAACTGTTTAGTGACGTCAGGTGCAACAAGGATAGGAGCGGATGCAAAACGCTTCTTGAAGAGATCAGAACAACAATCATACGACCGGTGAGGAGGAAGGGAGTTGGTTCTGGACCGACTGAAGACCGTGCGCAGACCATGATATTCCTCCGGCACTCCTGTCAAATCACCAGGTTCCTCCTGAGAAGAGGGGACAGAACAAACAGGAGAAATAGCAGACATTAAACACTTCACATGACAAGAAACGTTCCAGGAAAGGATAGAATTACTAGACCAATCAAAAGAAGGATTATGACACACTAGCCAGGAATGACCCAAAACAACAGGTGTAAAAGGTGAACAAAAAATCAAAAAAGAAATGGTCTCACTATGGTTACCAGATACAGTGAGGGTTAAAGGTAGTGTTTCATATAATATACTGGGGAGAGGACTACCATCCAAGGCAAACATGACCGTGGGCTCCCCTAACTGTCTGAGAGGAATGTCATGTTCCCGCGCCCAGGCTTCGTCCATAAAACAGCCCTCTGCCCCAGAGTCTATTAATGCACTGCAGGAAGCTGCCGATCCGGTCCAGCGTAGATGGACCGGTAAGGTAGTACATGTACTTGACGGAGAGGACCGTCTAGTAGCGCTTATCAGTCGCCCTCCGCTTACTGATGAGCTCTGGCCTTTAACTGGACATGAAATGACAAAATGACCAGCGGAACCGCAATAGAGACAGAGGCGGTTGGTGATTCTCCGTTCCCCCTCCTCAGTCGAGATGCGAACACCCCCCAGCTGCATGGGCTCAACACCTGAGCCAGTGGGGAAAGACGGTAGCGTCGGAGAGAGGGGAGACACAGTTAACGCGAGCCCTCTTCCACGAGCTCGGTGACGAAGATCTACCCGTCGCTCAACGCGAATAGCGAGTTCAATCAAAGAATCCACGCTGGATGGAACCTCCCGAGAGAGAATCCCATCCCCAACCTTAGCGTGGAGTCCCTCCATAAAACGAGCGAGCAACGCCCGCTCGCTCCAGCCACCGGAGGCAGCAAGAGTGCGAAACTCCACAGAGTAATCCGCTATGGATCGACCACCTTGACATAGGGAAGACAGGGACCAGGAAGCCTCTTTCCCAAAAACTGAGCGATCAAAAACCCTTATCATCTCCTCTTTAAAGTTCAGATAATTGTTAGTAAACTCAGCGCTTGCCTCCCAGATAGCTGTGCCCCACTGCCGAGCCCGACCAGTAAGGAGTGATATGACGTAGGCAATCCGAGCTCTCTCTCTTGAGTATGTGTTGGGTTGGAGAGAGAACACTATATCACACTGGGTGAGAAAGGAGCGGCACACAGTGGGCTGCCCAGAATAACATGGTGGGTTATTAACCCTAGGTTCCGGAGGCTCGGAAGAACCGGAAGTAGCTGGTGACACGAGACGAAGACTCTGATACTGTCCTGAGAGGTCGGAGACCTGAGCGGCCAGGGTCTCAACGGCATGCCGAGCAGCAGACAATTCCTGCTCGTGTCTGCCGAGCATCGCTCCCTGGAACTCGAGAGTAGAGTAGAGAGAATCCATAGTCGCTGGGTCCATTCTTGGTCGGATCCTTCTGTTATGCAGGTGAATGAGGACCCAAAAGCAACTTGGCGAAAACAGAGTCTTTAATCCAGTAAAGTAAATCTACAATCATAAAGCATAATTCCACTCGTAATGACGAGAACAGACTGGAGACTCGATCATGAACTGCAGGTTGCCTCGGGAAGGCACTTGAACGTAGCAGACTCAGACACCTGCTCACCACGCAGCATCTGAGGGAAACACGACACGACAGGGCGATACACAGACACAGCACGGTGAACAATAGACAAGGATCCGACAGGGCAGGAACGGAAAACAAGGGGAGAAATAGGGACTCTAATCAGGGAAAAAGATATGGAACAGGTGTGGGAAGACTAAATGATTGATTAGGGGAATAGGAACAGCTGGGAGCAGGAACAGAACGATAGAGAGAAGAGAGAGAGGAAGGGAGAGAGAAAAAGGGGAACGAACCTAAAAAGACCAGCAGGGGGAAAACGAACAGAAGGAAAAGCAAAATGACAAGACAATCTAAGACAAAACATGACATGTTGTCCAGGATTTGTTCATATATGCATGTATATATATATATATAAATACTGTGGGGAGAACAAGTATTTGATACACTGCCGATTTTGCATGTTTTCCTACTTACAAAGCATGTAGAGGTCTGTAATTTTTTATCATAGGTACACTTCAACTGTGAGAGACGGAATCTAAAATCTAAAACAAAAATCCAGAGAATCACATTGTATAATTTTTAAGTAATTAATTTGCATTTTATTGCATGATATAAGTATTTGATCACCTACCAACCAGTAAGAATTCTGGCTCTCACAGACCTGTTAGTTTTTCTTTAGCTAATTTTTGTCCTCTAATGTCCTTGGGTAGGCAGAGGGAATCTGGAAGGGCATCAAGGAATCTTTGTGTTGTCTGTGAATTTATAACATGCCTTTTGATGCTCCTTGGTTGGGGTCTGAGCAGATTATTTGTTGCAATTGCAAACGTAATAAAATGGTGGTCCGATAGTCCAAAATTCGGAGGAAAAACATTAAGATCCACAACATTTATTCCATGGGACAAAACTAGGTCCAGAATATGACTGTGACAGTGAGTAGGTCCAGAGACATGTTGGACAAAACCCACTGAGTCGACGATGACTCTGAAAGCCTTTTGGAGTGGGTCTGTGGACTTTTCCATGTGAATATTTAAGTCACCAAAAATTTGAATATTATCTGCTATGACTACAAGGTCCGATAGGAATTCGGGGAACTCAATGAGGAACGCTGTATATGGCCCAGGAGGCCTGTAAACAGTAGCTATAAAAGTGATTGAGTAGGCTGCAGAGATTTCATGACTAGAAGCTCAAAAGACGAAAACATTTTATTTTTTTGTAAATTGAAATTTGTTATCGTAAATGTTAGCAACACCTCTGCCTTTGCGGGGGATATGGTCACTAGTGTAACCAGGAGGTGAGGCCTCATTTAACACAGTAAATTCATCAGGCTGAAGCCATGTTTCAGTCAGGCCAATCACATCAAGATTATGATCAGTGATTAGTTCATTGACTATAATTGCCTTTCAAGTAAGGGATCTAACATTAAATAGCACTATTTTGAGATGTGGGGTATCACGATCTCTTTCAATAATGATAGGAATGGAGGAGGCCTTTATCCTAGTGAGATTGCTAATGCGAACACCGCCATGTTTAGTTTTGCCCAACCTAGGTCGAGGCACAGACATGGTCTCAATGGGGATAGCTGAGCTGACTACACTGACTGTGCTAGTGGCAGACTCCACTAAGCTGGCAGGCTGGCTAACAGCCACCTAAATACCTCCTTTTGTTAGTGCGTTTAGTAAACAAATCAAAACTCACGATGCGCGGTTAAGTCCAGGCGAATGTTCAGACGAAAAGTTTTAAAAGTTATATTACAGTTCGTAGAAACATGTCAAACAATGTATAGAATCAATCTTTAGGATGTTTTTAACATAAATCTTCAATAATGTTCCGACCGAAGAATTCCTTTGTCTTTAGAATTGCAATGGAACGCAGGTCGCTCTCACGTGAGCACGCGTGATCAGCTCATGCCACTCTGGTAGTCCCCTGACTCAATCAGCTCTCATTCCCCCCTCCTTCAAAGTAGAATCCTCAAATAAGGTTCTAAAGTCTGTTGACATGTAGTGGAAGCCTGAGGAAGTGCAATATGACCCCATAGACACTGTATATTCGTTAGGCAATGACTTGAAAAACTACAAACCTCAGATTTCCCACTTCCTGGTTGGATTTTTTCTCAGGTTTTTGCCTGCCATATGAGTTCTGTTATACTCACAGACATCATTCAAACAGTTTTAGAAACTTCAGAGTGTTTTCTATCCAAATCTATGACTAATATGCATATATTAGCAACTGGGCCTGAGTAGCAGGCAGTTTACTCTGGGAACCTTATTCATCCAAGCTACTCAATACTGCCCCCAGCCATAAGAAGTTAAGTGCATTGCTCAAGTGCACATCTACAAATTTTTCACCCTGTCAACTTGGATATTCAAAGCAGTGAACTTTCGATTAATGTTCCAATGCTCTTAACCACTAGGCTACTTGCCGATCATGCCTGTTCCGGAACCCCGGCCATTGGTTGATGATCCCTGTTGTACTGAATAAAAATATTCAAAAATGTGCATCCTGTTTGCAAGAAGGCACTAAAGTAAAACTGCAAAAATAAGAAATTACCTTTATGTCCTGGATACAAAGTCGTATGTTTGGGGCAAATACAACACATCACTGAGCACCACTCTTCATATTTTGAAGCATGGTGGTGGCTTTTAAATGTTTTATTTTACCTTTATTTAACTAGGCAAGTCAGTTAGTAAACAAATTCTTATTTACAATGACAGCCTACATGTTATGGGTATGCTTGTCATTGGCAATGACTAGTGAGTTTTTAAGGATAAAAAGAAACACAATAGAGCTCAGCACAGGCAAAATCCAAGAGGGATACCTGGTTCAGTCTGCTTTCTAACATACAATGGGAGACAAATTCAGAAGTTGCTTACCAAGATGACATTGAAAGTTCTTGAGCTGCCTAGTTACAGTTTTGACTTAAATCGACATGAAAATCTATGGAAAGACATGAAAATGGATGTAATGCAGCAGTGATCATCCAACAACTTGACAGAACTTGAAGAATTTTTAAAAGGATGTTCAAATATTGTACAGTCCAGGTTTGCAAAGCTCTTAGACACTTACCCAGAAAGACTCACAGCTGTAATCCCTGCCAACGGTGCATCTACAAAGTATTGACTCAGGGGTGTGAATACTTATGTAAATTATGGAGAATTGTGTGTAAATGGGTGAGAAAAACATCTATTTAATACATGTTGAATTCAGGCTGTAAGACAGCAACATGTGGAATAAGTCAAGGGGTAAGAATACTTTCTGAAGGCACTGTAATGGTTACCCAAAAATGGTTTGATATTGACATGAAAACATCTGCATTGGACCTTTAATGTGGGAGAACCAGCGGTAGTATGCATTGTATGTAATTCTGTTGGTCGGGTATTTTGGGGATTCCAGGTGGGATGACCTTGCTGTGTGGGCAATCAAGTTTTTCTTAAAAGAAGGGGAGGTCGGAGGGGCAGTGTACATCTACATCAACAAAAGGGGAAGACAGTGGGAGAAGATTGAGCCTGTCCGTCTGGATGGGAACAAAGACTCCATGTAAAGTCACGCAGTTGAGAACATTGGAGACGTCAATCAGGACGGTTATGAAGGTTGGCTGAGGTTTCTTCATTACTTTAACTTAAACCTTTCTCTCGGCTTTGGGAACATCTTAGCGACCCATCTCCCTCATAAATTCAGACCTTAACTTAATTTTTTACTTGACAGATATTGCTGTGGGGGCTCCCTATGATGGTGTAGGTCGAGTGTACCTTTACTATGGTTCCTCAGGTGGAATCCACAAAAAGACAGCACAGGTGGGAGCCTTTACATTAAACTGGAACACCTGCATCTGAGTGATGACCACCCCAACCCTTTTAAGAAAGTTTGAAGAATGTTGAACACAAACTACATTTTGTCACAAACAGTATCTCTTGTCATTATAGATTATAACAGCAGAATCGTATAATATAAGACAATTTGGATTTTCTCTGACTGGCAAAATAGACATGGATGGCAATCATTACCCTGACTTGGCTATTGGATCACTCTCAGATTCCATATTTGTCTACAGGTAACTTTGCCTTGATGACATCATATCAGTGATCCTCAATCTTAGTCCTGAGAGAAGACACAGGATTTATAGTATATCCTTTAGTTTCAACACACCTGATTCAAGTATATTCTACTCATCATCAAGTGTTGAACTTGGTGGTGTCCACTGGTCATTTTGATTTACTTGGATTTGCTTACAGGGCAAGGCCAGTAGTCAATATCAGAGAGGACTTACGAATCACCCCAAGTACAATCAATATGGCGGCAGAGCACTGTGACAAACACAAATGGTAAGATTTTCAAGAAACAACATATAAACAAATATCAATACACTGCCGTAATGAAACCCAACATATTATTGTCTACATCTGCATAGTACATTCAAGGCACGGGCATGCTTTACCTACACAGCACAGCCGCCATCCTACAACCCCAGACTGAGTAAGTTCCTTACCTTCAGCCTCCTAAATGACCATGCCCTGGTACTGCTGAGATTGAGGCTGTCCTAATATGGACACTGAACTCTTGACGCTTTATGTACACTGTGCTTCCGGAACTTATGCGATGCATTCTCTTCCTATAGCTGTCAACTATGCCTTCGAGGCTGACGCTGAGACGAGGAAACAGAGGCGTTCCTCCAGGATGGCGTTTCTGTTTCAGTCCCAGGGAGTCCTGGAGCTAGCAGGGCAGGGCAAAGAGAAGTGCACTGAGACCCAACTCAAGCTATTGGTAGTGACTCTGCATTTTTCCATCTCGTCACAACTGTCGTCTTAATTCAGTGGTTCATGAAGAAATCATGAAGAAATCTTCCTCCAAATAGACTAGGGACAACCATGGGTCATAAGACAACAACACACCTTGTTTATAAAGCCACTATTTCCTCGATCATGAAAATACTATTTGGCATTGACATTGTTTTTGTTTGGTAAGATTGATGCAGCAACTCTACATTTGATCATCACCTTTACATTGCGTTCTACATCTCCATCTGTTCAAGGATGATATCAAGGACAGACTGCACAGCATAACCATCTCTGTCTCTGTGTCCTTACTGAATGACAGTAAGACAGAAAGCAAGAGTCCCCTGCCTGCACTTGTGTTTGTGGAGATGTGTGAGAGAGGATGTGTGAGAGAGAGGAGGTATAAGCCTAGTAGTTATGAAACAGTTATTGTGAGTCTTAAGAACTAAATTCAACTTCTTCAGGTTATCTTCATAAATAAAGGTTGTGGGAGTGATAACATTTTCCAAAGTAACTTGGAGCTACACTACAGGTTCTGTTCCAGACCAAAACTACTGGGTCAAGATGTATTCACCCCACTGCCCAGGTAGAAACTAAATGTGTGATTAGAATGTTACCCAGAAGTCCCTCTTGACTACATTCAACTTATTATGTATTCGGTTACAAGGCTGTCCTAATATGGACACCGTACTCTTGATACTTTATGTACACTGTGCTTCGGGAACGTATGCAAAGCGCTCTCTTCCAAAAGCTGTCAACTATGCCTTCGAGGCTGACGCTGAGACGAGGTAACAGGCATTCCTCCAGGATACAGTTTATTTGTCAAAGGTAGCTCTCCTTTTGAAAGAAGTGCCTAAAGTATTACACATACTGTAATACTATATTACAGTATGTAATACTATATATGGTACGTATCTCAAAATATAACCCGTCATGGTAATTTGTCATTTGAATATAGATAGCTATAATTCCAATGGTTTGGCTGACAATAGGAAAATAATAGCAGTTGTTTGTACATGGCTAACGGAGAATAATTACCATATTTATTGTTTACAGGAAACTCCTTCGATATCTTCTGACGAGGGTGCATAGGAAAAAATGTCAAATCTATTTCTGTCAAAAAGTGTTATGATCCTACTGAAAAACAGTTTAGGTCTTAAGGTGCAATCCATTAAAAAAAGATCCTCAAGGAGGATGGATTGCCCTAATATATATTACTTGATGATACGCCGATGTGGCTCATAAATCTATATGGACCCAATAATGATCAAATCAAATCAAATCAAATTTATTTATATAGCCCTCCGTACATCAGCTGATATCTCAAAGTGCTGTATGAAACCCAGCCTAAAACCCCAAACAGCAAACAATGCAGGTGTAAAAGCACGGTGGCTAGGAAAAACTCCCTAGAAAGGCCAAAACCTAGGAAGAAACCTGAGAGGAACCGGGCTATGTGGGGTGGCTCCTCTTCTGGCTGTGCCGGGTAGAGATTATAACAGAACATGACCAAGATGTTCAAATGTTCATAAATGACCAGCATGGTCAAATAATAATAAGGCAGAACAGTTGAAACTGGAGCAGCAGCACAGTCAGATGGACTGGGGACAGCAAGGAGCCATCATGTCAGGTAGTCCTGGGGCACGGTCCTAGGGCTCAGGTCCTCCGAGACAGTTGAAACTTCTTTCTACAGACTATCAGTAACATTTCAACTATCTACTCACACTTACCCTAACCCTAAATAACTTTAACCCTAGCAAGAAGTTGCTTATCAACAGATAGTTGGTGATAATATGACAGATGCGTCTAAAGATGAACTATCCGGACTATACAAATAAAGTGTGACCAAATACTTATAATAATCTAATTAGTCTCCAGGATACAAATAATGATATTATAATGGTAGGGGACTACAACACAGATTTATGCACAGCAATAGACCGTAAAGGCAATCAAACTATTAACTATCACCCCTGGAGCTCAAAGAAATAACGAATATTATGGACACCTTGGAATTGACTGATATTTGGAGGCTTAAAAATGGATCTTGTGAAATACACTTGGACGAGACTTAATCAAGCTAGCCGGATTTATTATTTTCTGGTATCCTTTTCTATGGTGCCAAAAGTGGAAAAAATATTGCTTGTAGGACTGAA
Organism: Oncorhynchus gorbuscha; assembly: GCF_021184085.1. Taxonomy (NCBI): domain Eukaryota; kingdom Metazoa; phylum Chordata; class Actinopteri; order Salmoniformes; family Salmonidae; genus Oncorhynchus; species Oncorhynchus gorbuscha. Next base: position 21,971 of record NW_025745177.1, read on the forward strand.
TGTGTCAACTTATATCCCTTCAGATAACTATAAAAACTTTCCACAAGGAAGAGGATATTGGACATTTTCATCAGGATTTATTGACTGACAGTACTGTCTTAACAAAAACAAAGAAATTCATAACAGATTTTTCCTGCACAATACAGGTTCAGCGGATCCACTTATTGTATGAGATGCCTTTCAATGTGCCTCAGAGGCCACTAATTTCTGTTTTCATCCCTAAAACAAAAATGGTTTAGATCAGCAGAGAAATAATTTACAACAAACGAAAATTACACATCCATGATGTTGATGAATGTACTACTGAAACACTGAGTAATCTAGATGCGAAAAGATCAGGATTCATTTATCTAAAAAACAAGGCAAATTGGATGGAGAATGGCAAAAAATTCACACATTTTTTCTTAAACTTTTCAACACTAGAAACGCAATCAAAAAGAAAAAAAAGAAAAAATGTTAAAGATGGAGAAATCCTTATCTCAACAAAAGAGATTTTGAATGAAGAAGTAAAATAATTTTAACAAATGTTCTCTCGTCAAGATCTTCCAAACTCACTTGACGATAGCTTTTGTGATTTCCTTCTAAAAAATCGTAGAAAAAATAAATATTGTGATGGCCTAATTACGCAGGACTGACAACAGTTAGCAATTGATTCATTTCAGACAGAGAAAACCTCTGGTCTCAATCCAATAGAGATACTATACATCACTTTTTATGAACTACTGAAAGATCCACAATCAACGGCCTGATCAACTCTATGTAAAGGAGATGTGTCGCACTGCATGAGGCAAATGGTGGTCACGCCAGATACAGGTATCTTTTTAGCCCTCTATTGATGGGGTCATGATAGGGGCTGCACCAAATGTTTGATCTATAATAATACTTGTGTTACGTTCGTCGATGGAAGGATCGGACCAAGGTGCAGCGTGGTAGGGGTACATTTTAATTTATTAAATGAACACCGAAAAAACAACAAATACAAAACGAAACGTCTAGTAGGGCTAAACAGCACAGTACTAAAAACAAGATCCCACACTCTACAGGTGGAAAAGGCTGCCTAAGTATGATCCCCAATCAGACACAACGATAGCCTCTGATTTTACCCAGAAGTCCCTCTTGACTACATTCAACTTATTATGTATTTGGTTACAAGAACCCTGTAATGCAGTGGTGGCTGGTGGGTAGAGATATAGGAGGACACACTCTTTGTAAAGACTGGGTTAGAATATATGGAAAGATATCAAACAAAGAGTTTCCATGTGTTTGATTCCTTTTCATTCCAGTCATTGCAATAAGCATGTCCTCCTATCTCCGCCAACCAGCCTCCTCTGCTCAATATAGCTGTTGTCAATGTAGTGCTTTGGTAATGATATGGCTCATGTCTTTCTAGTGAAAGAGGTATTCCAGTAATCTCTTCTGGAGATGAGGACATAGCTTTGTAGGTCAATGTAAAATCAAATCAAATCAAATTGTATTTGTCACATACACATGGTTAGCAGATGTTAATGCGAGTGTAGCGAAATGCTTGTGCTTCTAGTTCCGACAATGCAGTAATAACCAACAAGTAATCTAACTAACAATTCCAAAACTACTGTCTTATACACAGTGTAAGGGGATAAAGAATATGTACATAAGGATATATGAATGAGTGATGGTACAGAGCAGCATAGGCAAGATACAGTAGATGGTATCGAGTACAGTATATACATATGAGATGAGTATGTAAACAAAGTGGCATAGTTAAAGTGGCTAGTGATACATGTATTACATAAGGATGCAGTCGATGATATAGAGTACAGTATATACGTATGCATGAGATGAATAATGTAGGGTAAGTAACATTATATAAGGTAGCATTGTTTGTTTAAAGTGGCTAGTGATATATTTACATCATTTCCCATCAATTCCCATTATTAAAGTGGCTGGAGTTGAGTCAGTGTCAGTGTGTTGGCAGCAGCTACTCAATGTTAGTGGTGGCTGTTTAACAGTCTGATGGCCTTGAGATAGAAGCTGTTTTTCAGTCTCTCGGTCCCAGCTTTGATGCACCTGTACTGACCTCGCCTTCTGGATGATAGCGAGGTGAACAGGCAGTGGCTCGGGTGGTTGATGTCCTTGATGATCTTTATGGCCTTCCTGTAACATCGGGTGGTGTAGGTGTCCTGGAGGGCAGGTAGTTTGCCCCCGGTGATGCGTTGTGCAGACTTCACTACCCACTGGAGAGCCTTACGGTTGAGGGCGGAGCAGTTGCCGTACCAGGCGGTGATACAGCCCGCCAGGATGCTCTCGATTGTGCGTCTGTAGAAGTTTGTGAGTGCTTTTGGTGACAAGCCGAATTTCTTCAGCCTCCTGAGGTTGAAGAGGCGCTGCTGCGCCTTCTTCACAATGCTGTCTGTGTGAGTGGACCAATTCAGTTTGTCTGTGATGTGTATGCCGAGGAACTTAAAACTTGCTACCCTCTCCACTACTGTTCCATCGATGTGGATAGGGGGTGTTCCCTCTGCTGTTTCCTGAAGTCCACAATCATCTCCTTTCATTTTGTTGACGTTGAGTGTGAGGTTATTTTCCTGACACCACACTCCGAGGGCCCTCACCTCCTCCCTGTAGGCCGTCTCGTCATTGTTGGTAATCAAGCCTACCACTGTTGTGTCGTCCGCAAACTTGATGATTGAGTTGGAGGCGTGCGTGGCCACGCAGTCATGGGTGAACAGTGAGTACAGGAGAGGGCTCAGAACGCACCCTTGTGGGGCCCCAGTGTGGAGGATCAGCGGGGAGGAGATGTTGTTGCCTACCCTCACCACCTGGGGGCGGCCCGTCAGGAAGTCCAGTACCTAGTTGCACATGGCGGGGTCGAGACCCAGCTTGATGACGAGCTTGGAGGGTACTATGGTGTTGAATGCCGAGCTGTAGTCGATGAACAGCATTCTCACATAGGTATTCCTCTTGTCCAGATGGGTTAGGGCAGTGTGCAGTGTGGTTGAGATAGCATCGTCTGTGAACCTATTTGGGCGGTAAGCAAATTGGAGTGGGTCTAGGGTGTCAGGTAGGGTGGAGGTGATATGGTCCTTGACTAGTCTCTCAAAGCACTTCATGATGACAGAAGTGAGTGCTACGGGGCGGTAGTCGTTTAGCTCAGCTACCTTAGCTTTCTTGGGAACAGGAACAATGGTGGCCCTCTTGAAGCATGTGGGAACAGCAGACTGGTATAGGGATTGATTGAATATGTCCATAAACACACCGGCCAGCTGGTCTGTGCATGCTCTGAGGGCGCGGCTGGGGATGCCGTCTGGGCCTGCAGCCTTGCGAGGGTTAACACGTTTAAATGTCTTACTCACCTCGGCTGCAGTGAAGGAGAGACCGCGTGTTTTCGTTGCAGGCCGTGTCAGTGGCACTGTATTGACCTCAAAGCGGGCAAAAAAGTTATTTAGTCTGCCTGGGAGCAAGACATCCTGGTCCGTGACTGGGCTGGATTTCTTCCTGTAGTCCGTGATTGACTGTAGACCCTGCCACATGCCTCTTGTGTCTGAGCCGTTGAATTGAGATTCTACTTTGTCTCTGTACTGACGCTTAGCTTGTTTGATAGCCTTGCGGAGGGAATAGCTGCACTGTTTGTATTCGGTCATGTTACCAGACAACTTGCCCTGATTAAAAGCAGTGGTTCGTGCTTTCAGTTTCACGCAAATGCTGCCATCAATCCACGGTTTCTGGTTAGGGAATGTTTTAATCTTTGCTATGGGAACGACATCTTCAACGCACGTTCTAATGAACTCGCACACCGAATCAGCGTATTCGTCAATGTTGTTATCTGACGCAATACGAAACATATCCCAGTCCACGTGATGGAAGCAGTCTTGGAGTATGGAGTCAGCTTGGTCGGACCAGCGTTGGACAGATCTCAGCGTGGGAGCCTCTTGTTTTAGTTTCTGTCTGTAGGCAGGGATCAACAAAATGGAGTCGTGGTCAGCTTTTCCGAAAGGGGGGCGGGGCAGGGCCTTATATGCGTTGCGGAAGTTAGAGTAACAATGATCCAAGGTTTTTCCACCCCTGGTTGCGCAATCGATATGCTGATAAAATTTAGGAGTCTTGTTTTCAGATTAGCCTTGTTAAAATCCCCAGCTACAATGAATGCAGCCTCCGGATAAATGGTTTCCAGTTTGCAAAGAGTTAAATAAAGTTCGTTCAGAGCCATCGATGTGTCTGCTTGGGGGGGATATATACGGCTGTGATTATAATCGAAGAGAATTCTCTTGGTAGATAATGCGGTCTACATTTGATTGTGAGGAATTCTAAATCAGGTGAACAGAAGGATTTCAGTTCCTGTATGTTTCTTTCATCACACCATGTCTCGTTAGCCATAAGGCATACGCCCCCGCCCCTCTTCTTACCAGAAAGGTGTTTGTTTCTGTCGGCGATGCGTGGAGAACCCCGTTGTCTGCACTGCCTCGGATTGCGTCTCTCCAGTGAGCCATGTTTCCGTGAAGCACAGAACGTTACAGTCTCTGATGTCCCTCTGGAATGCTACCCTTGCTCGGATTTCATCAACCTTGTTGTCAAGAGACTGGACATTGGCAAGAAGAATGCAAGGGAGTGGTGCACGGTGTGCCCGTCTGACCAGAAGACCGCCTCGTTTCCCTCTTTTTCGGAGTCGTTTTTTTTTGGCCGCTGCATGCGATCCATTCCGTTGTCCTGTTTGTAAGGCAGAACACAGGATCCGCGTCGCGAAAAACATATTCTTGGTCGTACTGATGAGTTGACGCTGATCTTATATTCAGTAGTTCTTCTCGACTGTATGTAATGAAACCTAAGATGACCTGGGGTACTAATGTAAGAAATAACATGTACATTTTTTAAAAACTGCATAGTTTCCTAGGAACGTGAAGCGAGGCGGCCATCTCTGTCGGCGCCGGTGACCAATAGGGAGGGTGATGATGCCCATCAGAGTCATCTGATCATCAAACTCCCTGACTCTCTTACATTCTCATCATTATACTTCAACCACATTTCATTAAGTCACTGGCCTTCCATACATTTTTGGTAAAATCATTGTACAGTATACTGGCCTTAGGAGTTTAAATAATGTTAATTAGCCACGATTCTATACAGGATACTGTAAAATCAATGAAAATATGAACACCCATCTTCTTGATTTCTGAAGTTAAACATCACCAATACCGTAATTGTTCCAGGGTAATAAATAGGTACATTATATATACAAAAGTGTGGGGACACCACTTCAAATTACTGGATTTGGCTATTTCAGCCACACCCGTTGCTTACAGGTCCAATTTCTGCCCTGCTAGAACTGCCCCTGTCAACCGTAAGTGTTGTTATTGTGAAGTGGAAACGTCGAGGAGCAACAACAGCTCGGCCGCTAAGCATTAGGCCACACAAGCTGTCAGAACGGGATTGGCGAGTGCTGAAGGGCGCAGCGCGAAAAATCGTCTGTCGTCTCTTGCAACACTCACTACCAAGTTCAAAACTGCCTCTAGAAGCATCGTCAGTGAAATAACTGTTTGTCGGGAGTTTCATGAAATGGGTTTCAATGGCCAAACAGCTGCGCACAAGCCTAAGATCGCCATGAATTTGGAGCACTGGAAACGTGTTCTCTGGAGAGGTGAATCACGCTTCACCATGTGGTAGTCCGATGGACGAATCTGGGTTTGGCAGATGCCAAGAGAATGCTACCTGCCAACTGTAAAGTTTGGTGGAAGACTAATGGTCTTCGGCTGTTTTTCATGGTTCGGGCTAGACCCCTTAGTTCCAGTGAAGGAAAATCTTAACACCACAGCATACAATGACATTCTAGATGATTCTGTGCTTCTAACTTTGTGGCAACAGTTTGGGGAAGGCCCTTTCCTGTTTCAGCATGACAATGCCCCCATGCACGAAGCACACATAAATGGTTTGTCGAGATCGGTGTGGAAGAACTTGACTGGCCTACACAGATCCCTGACCTCAACCCCATCAAACACATTTGGGATGAATTGGAATGCCGACTGCGAGCCAGGCCTAATCGCCCAACATCAGTGCCTGACCTCACTAATTCTCTTGTGGCTGAATGGAGCAAGTCTCCGCAGCAATGTTCCAACATCTAGCGGAAAGCCTTCCCAGAAGAGTGGGCTGTTATAGCAGCAAAGTTTGGACCAACTCCATATTAATGCCCATTATATTGGAATGAGATGTTCGACAAGCAGGGTTCCACATACTTTTGGTCATGTAGTGTATATTTTTACATCACTGCCTATAGTTTCATTAAATTATCAGCTGCTATCATATGACTCAAAAGTCTGGCTCCCTGATTGGATATGGTGACCCTACAGGAAGTACTAGTGAAGTGCAACCCCAATGACAATGGTACACTGACAGACTGTGAACTGGGAAACCCATTCAAAAGAGATGCTGAAGTGAGTAGTCATGTTGTGTATGTCTAAGACATTTATTTTTTCTATGATACCACAATTGAATAGTTGTCCATTGTAAGTAAGAGACATTCGTGTCCCTTAGGTTACTTTCTATGTAATATTGTCCACTTACCGCATCTCTCTGAGCACAACTGATGTAAATATTACCTTGTAGCTTGAAACGTAAGTATAACAGTGCACATAAATGTTTGTTAGAGGACCCATTAGCTCTGGGTAATAAATGTAACATTTGAGTGTGTCTCTTTTGTATGCTCTACACCAGTCACACACAGATTATTCTAACAGAGTAGTCTTTTGGTTGCAGGACAAGTGTGCAGAAGATACAAGCAAGTGAAGCAAAGGCCAAAGTAGTTTTTGAGTACGAACATGGTATTTGCTCTACTGTTGCCCTAACCCACCCTTTTAGCTAACATATTTGATGAGCTCCTGTCATGAAAATATAGTTTGTGTCACAAATGACAACCTATTCAATATTTAGTGCACTATTTTTGACCAGAGCACTATGGGACCTTATCAAAAGTAGTGCATTACATAGGGAATAGAGTGCCATTTGGGACGCAAACCTTAATGTGGTGAAGGAATTAAGGTTTATGAGATGTGTTTGTTCTCAGACTGGCCAGGCCCTCCCAGGTCAGCTTTGGAGGAGCTGTAAAGGGAGAGAGCGCCATGAAATCAGAGGACGATATTGGAACCCTTGTGGAGTATGAATTCAGGGTGAGCTCATTGATTTGTGGTTCAAAATACTATTGTTCCCTGGTGATTATCGAAATTCCATATGCCTGAGTCCTGAGAGAACACACAGGATTTAGAGTATATCCTTTAGTTTCAACACACCTGATTCAATTATATTCTACTACTCAAAATCAAGCCCATGATTATAGCAGTTTCAGTTGTATCACCTATATTAGTACTGGGCTGTAACAATAACCTTCACACCCTGTGGGTTTCCAAGGATCAGGATTTATATACATTGCCTTAGACCTTTCATGTCATCATGTCCACTGGTCATTCTGATTTACTTGGATTTGTTTACAGGGCAAGGCCAGTAGTCAATGTCAGAGAGGACTTACAAAGCACTGTGACAAACACAAATGGTAAGACTTTCAAGAAACAACATATAAACAAATATCAATACACTGCTGTAATGAAACCCAACATAATTGTGTCTACATTTGCATAGTACTTTCAAGGCACGGGCATGCTTTACCTACACAGCACAGCTGCCATCCCACAACCCCAGACTGAGTAAGTTCATTACCTTCAGCCTCCACAATGACCATGCCCTGGTACTGCTGAGATTGAGGCTGTCCTAATATGGACACCATACTCTTGATACTTTATGTACACTGTGCTTCGGGAACGTATGCAAAGCGTTCTCTTCCAAAAGCTGTCAACTATGCCTTCGAGGCTGACGCTGAGACGAGGTAACAGGCGTTCCTCCAGGATACAGTTTATTTGTCAAAGGTAGCTCTCCTTTTGAAAGAAGTGCCTAAAGTATTACACATACTATCCATCTAATTTGAAAAGAATTAAGATTTTCAAAAAAAAAAAGAAATAGAAATTCAAAAGTGTTTTAGTACAACCTAGGCAAAAGGGTCAGAAATTATTGCTGCTGCTAACCTGGTGTTGTGCTGCAAGTGGCAATTTGTTCTCTTTTCAAGGAACGGGTCCCGACTTCTTGGGACCCACGTGTATGGGTGTGGTCTTCCAGTCACAGGGATGACAGCCCTACCTGGGATGGGTGGGGGAGGGGGGGTTTATGGGAGTGAAATTGGATGACAACTGGAGGTCTACTTTGTCAGATGGAGCTACAGTATGTTTATCCTGGCATCTGTCAAGGTACAGCTACATGGATAAGACAGGCATCTATTATGGTACAGTACAGCTACGTAGATTACAGACAGGCTTCTATCGTGGTACAGCTACATAGATAACAGACAGGCATTGATTCTGGTGGTCCTGGTAGGTATGGATAAGTATTTCAAAAAAAAATAGGGATAGTGGTACGTATCTCAAAATATAACCCGTCATGGTAACGTTATGGGTGTCTAAAAGATACAAACTTTAAATTGCCATGTGGTCTCCTAATTAAATAGGTGGATTGTGAAGTTGTTGTGCTTGGTGTACATCCTGGAAAAGTCTAACGATTTTGCAACTATTAACTTTGATAGGAATTTAGTCATATAGATACAGTAGGATCTTGAAACCTTGGAGAGGGAAAGACCTGTCCATCTACGGCATACTTACCCTGATTAATTTCCTAGTAGTTTACATATCTATTCACTGCTCTACCGATTCCAGGATATTCTTTTTTCCAAGTGATGTGAGCATTTGTTTTTTTGTTTTTTTAAATCTGGGGTTAAAAATATCAAATATTAAGGCATTAACCTCTCACTTAAAGCCTCCATTATACCTAAATTATATCTACAGTAAATCCAAACTGGCTTTCCAGCAGACTACTAAAAGAGGCACATCCAATGTTCAAAAGGGGTCTCTTTGCCATTATGCAGATTTAAACAAACCATTTCTGGTGGGTTGACAATGGAACCGTGTATCCTCCTTTTAAAATTAAGCCATACAGAGTTTTTTACAATTGCAATTTTGTCCTCCAGACAGAACAAATATTACAGAAAATAATATGACTAAATTCCTGTACTGATAGAGGAAAGACCAATTTTGGGGGGGAAGTATAAGCAAAGTGTCATGTTTATGAATGACATTGTAAATAAGGCCGGTATTTCACACAAGCAATTAACAAAGGTGTATGAAGATGTATGCTCAAGACAAAAGTTAACTCATTGTCTGGGGCATCATCGGACTGAGCTTATTTTCATTGACAATGCCACCAGCCATACTGCTCTTTCTGTGAGTGATTTCCTGCAAGCCAGGAATGTCAGTGTTCTGCCATGGCCAGCGAAGAGCCCGGATCTCAATCCCATTGAGCACGTCTGGAACTTGTTGGATCGGAGGGTGAGGGATAGGGCAATTCCCCCAAAAAATGTCTGGGAACTTGCAGGTGCCTTGGCGGATGAGTGGGGTAACATCTTACAGCAAGAACTGACACATTATTCCATTTCTGTAAGACACATGTCTGTGGAACTTGTTCAGTTTATGTCTCAGTTATTGAATCTTGTTATGTTCATAAAAATATTTACACATTAAGTTTGCTGAAAATAAACACAGTTGACAGTGAGAGGACATGTCTTTTTTGCTGAGTTTTTAACAAACTCATCGCAGCACTGCAACAAAAATGGAGGAGGCATTTATTCAAAAGCAAAAGGAATTAATTAGTTTGTCTGCAGCCAGTCAAAAACGATGCATGGCTTAGCCCTTCACACGCGTACTCGTATGGGTTTAAAATGTCAGATTTGAGCATTGATAAATGCCTAAATTGAAACGCAGTGGCTGTACAGTAACATGCTGTACATGATGTCATAGCACTGGTTCTGCGCTTTACAGCGCTGTATCGGTTTTGACAGACAACCGTTTTAAACTTGAGCACCTAGCGTGACGGCAAGTTGCCCCCATCCCTCCCGCTAATTGGGCAACTTTTGCACATTTTTGGTTGTCTGATGGATGGAAATGCTGTAAATTTAAGATAACTATGTATTTGGAAAGATGAGATGTTGAGAATTATAATAAATACCACTTTGATATCATAGAAGCTAGTCAAATACCCATGAGTCCTGGAGACACCAGTTAGTCCTCTCACTCAAATCCTTGAAACTTTTTGTCTTATTTTGCACTAAATCAACCCATTTGTCAAATATCTTGCTTTAATCAAAAAGTGAAGGATTTAATCACCCCACTAATACTTGTGATGGATTTGTTGCCTTTTTTATGTTGTCTGTATCTTAGAAACTGCATGACCGATCTACACCAAATTTGGCGTGAAGCATTAAGGGCAGTAGTTATCTTCCCAGCATATTTTTCATGAATGTAGCTCAAACAAAATGGTTGTTATAAGGAAACTGCTGGTGGCACTTTTGTAAGGTGGCTGCAACACCCCCTGGGTACCAAATCTGTGATGGCCCAATATCTAAATCTTTTCAGGATAGATAAACCTCTGTTCTGTTCACCTACTCTGCGTCTCACAAAGACACAGCGGTTGTAACCAAAAATCTAACATTTTGACACATCAGTCCAAAGAACAGATTTCCACCGGTGTAATGTCTATTGCTTCTCTTTCTTGGCCCAAGCAAGTCTCTTCTATGCAGGAATTCGACCATGAAGGCCTATTTCATGCAGTCTCCTCTGAACAGTTGATGTTGAGATGTGTCTGATACTTGAACTCTATGAAGCATTTATTTGGGCTGCAATTTCTGAGGCTGGTAACGCTAACAAACTTATCCTCTGCAGAATAAGTACCTTTGGGTCTTCCTTTCCTGTGGCGCTCCTCATGAGTGCCAGTTTCATTACAACGCTTGATGGTTTTTGCGACTGCACTTGAAGAAACTTTCAAAGTCCTTCATGTCTTAAAGTAATGATGGAATGTCCTTTCTCTTTGCTTATATGAGCTGTTCTTCCAATAATATGGACTTGGTCCTTTACCAAATAGGGCTATCTTCTGTATACCACCCCTACCTTGTCACAGCAGGTAGGTGTGTCCAAACTTTTTACTGGTACTATATATATTCTCAACTTACTGTTGTCAACTAACAAATTAGTTTAGCAACCAGCTGTCTAAACTTGTTACTGTGCTTCTGCGTCTGCAATGCTTGCTCAGATATAATATTAAAAATTGCAAACATTTCCCCCCACCCTATGTCAAAATGTTTACAATTACGGGAAATTAATTGTAAAACATCTCATTTTCTTATCCACCCCATGGCAAAATGAGTAGAAGCGAGAAACTGTGGCCACTCATGAGTTCAGATTTTTGAGGCCAAATCTACACTGAATCACCAAGAAAGACCGTAAATATTCGAGTGGTCGAATTACAGACTTAAATCTGCTTGAAAATCTATGGCAAGACATGAAAATTGTTGTCCAGCAATGATCAACAGTCAATTTGACAGATCTTGAAGAATTTTGAAAATAATAATGGGCCAATGTTGAACAATCCAGGTCTGGAAAGCTGTTGGAGACGTATCTAGCTGTAATCGCTGCTAAAGGTCATTGTGACAATTATTGAACCAGGGGGTTGAAAACTTATGTAATCAAGATATTTTTGGTCATGTTGTGTACGTGGACACCTGCTCGTCGATCATCACATTCCAAAATTATGAGCATTAATATGGAGTTGGTCCACCCTTTGATGCTATAACAGGCACCACTCTTCTGGGAAGGATTTTCACTGGATGTTGGAACATTGCTGTGGGGACTTGCTTCCAATTAGCCTCAAGAGCATTAGTGAGGTTGGGCACTGATGTTGGGCAATTAGGCCTGGCTTGCAGTTGGCTTTCCAATTCATCCCAAAGGTGTGCGATGGTGTTGAGGTCAGGGCTCTCTGTTCTTCTGGCATCCACCAAACCCAGATTTGTCCATCGGGCTGCCAGATGGTGAAACGGAATTCATCACTCCAGAGAACGTGTTTCCACTGCCCTTTACACCACTCCAGCTGATGCTTGGCATTGCGCATGGTGATTTTAGGCTTATGTGAGACTGATCGGTCCTGGGAACCCATTTCCTGAAGCTCCCGACAAACAGTTATTGTGCTGATGTTGCTTTCAGAGGCAGTTTGGAACTCGGTAGTGAGTGTAGCAACCGAGGACAGATGATTTTACGAGCTTAGCACTTCAGCAATTGGCAGTCCAATTCTGTGAGCTTGTGTCGCCTACCACTTTGCAGCTGAGCCGTTGTTGCTCCTAGATGTTTCCACTTCACTCTTAATAACTATTTAATCAAACTGTGTATTTAACAAGTTTACCAAGGTCTTAGTTTTCTCTTCACACAACTTTTTGAATTAAAATTTTTCACTCCAGATGCTTTATCTGGACATAGATCCCCCCCCTCCAAAAAAAGACACCTAAGCAACATTATGCCTTCTCATTGCAGTCGCTGTACTCTTAATATACAGGAGAATGATCTCCTTATGTTGAGAATAAACGAGTTTCAAGCTCGGCTTCAGACACAATCGTTACACAAGGGAAATTTAAGTGTAGGAAAGGATGATACATCGTCTGTGCCACCAGTAAATATAGGTAGTAGTGTTAATCCCCATGCACAGTCCCCGCTGCCGGACAATTTTCTCATGGCTTCTGGAAAGAAATTGTTATGGAAAATTTGATGTTTGTGCTTTTCTAATAACCAATTTCTCGGTTCATGCAAGTGACTGATTGATGATGCCTGGGAGGAATCTTTACTATCAGTATTAGCAATTTGGCAGTACGTCCAGAACATTGTTTTGAGAACTGAAAGGGGTGTCTCAGTTTCAAGGTCTCATAATGGAGAGAAGAAGCCTTGTGAGGTATTGGTCTGTCACACGCATGAACCAAACATTGAGGAGGAATTAATTATGAATAATGACTAAGCTAAAACATGCAAATATAACTTGTATCTTACAGCAGTACCTCAGAGAACTAGCGGGACTGCTCCGACAGAGCTTCTGATCAACCTGTACTGAGTGTGCAAAGGTTGTTGTAACCTCTCCAGCTTGCTGATAAAAAAAATTACGATTAATTTAAATTTGACTTCAGGTGTTCCTGGTGGTAATTTCCATGACAAAATGCTTGCGGCATGCTCAACCAGTGTCGCTAATTCGGCCGATATACGCTTTTAACCAGTTTTCCCCACTAAGCATTCCAGTAGGAGTCAGAGCTCAAGCCTTCTCAGGTCTCTCCTCTACCCGCTACGGGGTCTGATCCTCCGAAGCCTCCCACCATTAGCTCTGACAAATTGAAAACCCTAGTCATTGTCGACTTCATTACCCACAATATTAGACATCTAAAGAATCACCCAACAATCATACATTGTTTTCCACTGGACAGGGCTAACGACGTAAAAGCTTATCTGAAGATGGTACTGGCTGAGACTAAAACTGGCGAGTGTAGTTTTTGATATTGTTATACATGTTGGCACCAACAATGTTAGGATGAAACAGTCAGACATTACCAAAGAATCATTCAGCAATATACATTGTTTTCCAGTGGACAGGGCTAACAGCATAAAGGTGAATCTGAAGATGATGCTGCCTGAGACTAAAACTTGCAAGTTTTGATAGGGATATTGATATCACGTCGGCATCAACAATTTTAGGATGAAACAGTCAGATGTCACCAGGCACAACATAACTTCAACATCTAACTTAGCTAGAAAAGTGTGTTGGCATCAAGTAATTGTCTCTGGCCCCCTCCCGCATGACTCACAATGACAACGTGAACGATATTGGTCGACAGTCTACTGGATGGGGCAATATATGTTCCTTCATTCATTGGATTCCTATCTCCTTTCTATACTATCTCTGGCAACGGCATCATGCAATGCACCCTGGAATAAAGAGGCAGACAAATAAAAACTACGTTAAATTACACTTTTTTCAAGGGAGGAATGTGACCAAAATATGAGATTGAGATTCTATACAGTGATTTTATTGAGATTCAATGTTCAAAACATATTGCTCACCATATAGTATGTATTCTGCAGAGGGACAAGTGAGAGCCATGAGGAAACTGGGTTTGATCAGTAATGGAAATAAAAGTGCTGAAAACAAAATGTCTGAAAACAAAATGGCTCCTTATTTAAAAAGAAGATGGAGAACAAACTATGAAGGCAAAATACTGGAGTTTTGGTGCAGGTATAGCCAACAGCGCAAATATAATATTGCGATATTCAAAACGATATATCGTCAAAAATAATATTCTGATACATAACTGTATAGGTTATTTCCCCTGTCACTATAATCTAATATGTTAAGACAAGCTAAGACCATGGTATTTATTTGAAGGCCCAGTGATTTTTCTGTTTTTTAAATATATTTCCACACGAGTTTGAATAATACTGTGAAACTGTGAAATTTATGTTAATATGCTTTTAGTTTAAGAGCTGTTTGAAAGTCCTAGCAAAATGTTTATCACTGTAAGGTACCTAACGAAGCATGTGCTTAGTGAGCCCACCAGATCAGAGGCAGTAGGGATGACCAGAGATGTTCTCTTGAAGAAATGCGCTGCCTCGTGTCTGTTTGACTAAGAAACAAATCGTAGGCAAATGACAAGACTGTTGACATCGTGTGGAAGCTGTAGGTAATTGCAACCTTGGCCCCATTTAATGTGGTTCCCATTCAACAACACGTTCAAGTGGCGCATGGATATATTTTCCCATTTTCGGTGATCAGATTTTCCTGGAAAATTCTGTTATAGTCAAATTTAAAGTTTTATAAACATCTGATGTGTTGTCTATCCACACATACTAATCATATGCATATACTATATTACTGGCATGAGTAGCAGGGCGCTGAAATGTTGCACGATTTTTAACAGAATGTTCGAAAAAGTAGGGGGTAGGAGTAACAGGTTAAAGCATTACTCCTTAAGTACTTTACACCACTTCTTTTTGGAACTATTTGTACCATATATATTGGGTCTTTAAACAAACAATTTCTCTTTAGCATACAGAGGAAGGGGTCTGGTGAGACTTATAACCATCAAAAATGGTTGTAGCCAAACTTCTAAGTAACTGACTTTATTTTAAGAAAACCAAGTCCATGTTGTGTTGTCCATGTGTGGTTCCTTAGAAGAAAAAATTGAGAAAGAAAAGCAAAGATATTTATTTTAAAAGTTAAAAGAAACTGTTCTTGTTTTAAAGAAAAGTTATTTCAAAATATATATACTGCAGAGAAGAATGGGAAACTCCCCAAATACAGGTATGCCAAGCTTGTAGCATCATACCAAAGAACACTCAAGGCTGCAATTGCTGCCAAAGGTGCTTCAACAAAGTACTGAATAAATAACAATCTAACAAAAGATTGTCACTTGCTTTTCTATAATCTGTGGATAAAAATATAAGAATAAAGGTAACTGCAAATCTCATGTGTCCTTCTCAATTGCACATAACAGCAAATTCACATCGTCTGTACTAATAATAATCTATCAAATAATATTTAAATGAAAATCTCATTAAGTGCTTAAAATACAACCAGGAGCACTGGGTATCAGCGCTTCTCTTGAATCGATTCTGTGGATATTAATAGTTATGCTATTCTCAGAAATGTGTGAGAAACAGAAATGATAGAGGTTGAGGGAATTTTGGTTGTAAAGAAAACATTGAGCTCTGTGGTTTGCCATAGTTTTGACAAGTGTTCATAGTTAAAGTCGTATTTATTTTAAAATAAGGCCAGTTAGAAAAGCTTTATATTAATTTTGAAAAAGGCAAACAGGAAGATAATTCCTTTAAAAACTAACATTACAATCCCTTTTCCAATATACTGTAGGAGGTGTAACTGTTCTCTTTAGTTGAAGGAGAGGCGGACCAAAATGTGGCGTGATGAGTCATGTTTGTTTAATGAAGAAAAAACTATACGTGAATAAACTAACGAAAACAATAAACGTGAGAACTCAAAACAGCCCTATCTGGTGCAAACACAAAGACAGGAACAATCACCCACAAACACAGTGAAACCCAGGCTACCTAAGTATGATTCTCAAATCAGAGACAACTAATGACACCTGCCTCTGAGAACCATACTAGGCCGAAACATAGAAATACCCCAAAACATAGAAAAACAAACAGACTACCCACCCAACTCACGCCCTGACCATACTAAATAAATACAAAACAAAGGAAATAAAGGTCAGAACGTGACAGTAGAATCCTTTCGGAGACAGCATTTTGTATACAGTAAGGCACAATGTTATTACAGGCATGACTACAACATTTTTCACTGTGGACAAACAAAGGACAGGAAGAGATCCACTTCATTTTGGATCACAACAGAGGGCGGGTGAATGTTGTCCGGAGAATAGTGGCAGGAGGTCATCTGCCAAACGTCGATGAGGACCAGAGGCAAGTCCTTGAATATTTCCCTGAGTGCTATGTCGAGCTGCCAGGAGAGCCAGTCGCTGCCATACACATCCTTGTAGCCCGTGTTAGCTGACTTGATCACTACCAGAGTAGTGGGAGATCGTCTTAGGAGCGACGCCACAGCCCTACGGATGACGACCAGACGGTGTGCGTACATAGCCAATGGGTACGTGGTGAAATGAGCCCAGATGGTGAAGACCACTACAGAGTGTGCACCCCCTGCCATATCCTCCACCTCCCTGGCGATGTAGTGAAGGTCAGCCCAGGGCGTCTTGCTTGTCCGTATAGGTATCCCATGGGCCCGCCAGATAATACGGGTGTTGGACTGGGTGTCGACTGCCTCAAAGGGGCCCGATTTGCTTGATGTGTGAAGGTTCAGGCGTTTCAATGCTGCAGAAGGATCATAAGTTTAATGCAAATATATGAATTCAGACAAAATGCGCTGGGATACGCATTAAAGAAAGAAGTTATAAAAGTTATTATTACACTTTTGCCGTATACCATGACTTACATGGGTGTCTTTGCATTCAACAATACTAGTTACATAATTGCCTGGCCAAAGCGTTATTAACTCATTTGAATGCATGGACTTGACTACAAATATATTAACATAATAAACTGATTACAAACTATATCATACTTGGCACAGTTTTCTCCAGGTAGTCGAACCACTGACGGAGAGTGGAGTCACCCATCATAAGGATCTGTTTGTCCTTCAGGCATCCAGATATTAGTTTAGCTGAGGGAAAGGATTTTGAGTCACACA
This sequence comes from Oncorhynchus gorbuscha, assembly GCF_021184085.1. Classification (NCBI taxonomy): domain Eukaryota; kingdom Metazoa; phylum Chordata; class Actinopteri; order Salmoniformes; family Salmonidae; genus Oncorhynchus; species Oncorhynchus gorbuscha. Next base: position 39,113 of record NW_025745177.1, read on the forward strand.
CCAGGGATGTCCAGTGATCCTGGAGGTAGAATCCAGCTGGTACTGAGGTGTGCAAACCAGGACGGCATTTTGTTTGTGATCCTAGAGAGAGAAGAAAATACTTTCAGGCCTATGTTAGAACAACATGGGGTTAATAGATAACAGTGGGTTAATAATTAATCATATGCGTTTGGCTAAAGCATGTGATTAATTTGAAATGTTTTTATATATTCTCATTTTGACATTCATTGTGATAATCCCACAACTAATCATGTGATTAATTTAAATGTTTTTAGTATTATCTATGAACATAAATAATTCAAATGATTGTTAAACAAGCTTTCCCTTTGGAGTAATGTCGTCAAAACAAATTGTACTGGCAAAGGACTTGCATCACCTTGAAGCAACCATTGTGGTTATGTTTTCATATTTGTTTTTCTGAAAGTCAAAGCTGTGAGAAACAAACAGATGTCTCTGCAAAAGTCTTGTGAGTTGCAGTCAATTAGCTAGGCCTATGTCAGACTTGGCTGTTGGTTCATAAGTTTAACAAAGGAGAAGTAGTTTGGAACAACTTACGGATTTCAGTGTCCTGTTGCTGGACATCGATAGCTGAATTGTCACCTGGTACAATAATGTTCGTGGAACTGCAGAGAAGAAGGAACTGTTAGTTTACAATCATTTCAAACGTTGTAACCAAAAGTATTTTGAGATTTTGTTCTTAGCACTGTTTACTACGTGGCTACTGTGCCATGTGTTTCAACATCTTTGCTGCAAGAAACTTTCATGTTTCCCACCAGAAATATATATATTATAAAGGTTTCAATCACTAACGATTGAATGTGGGCTGGTCTGACCTCATTCCAATAAAGGAAATTTCCCCCAAAATTAAAATATTGTGTTGTATTTAGGTATTTCCTACACATTCCCATTTTATGTCAATTTATCTGAATTTATAGTGGTGAGCAAAATGGGGACGTACAATTTAATGACATTGTATCATTGTATTCTTGAGATGACTAAAAGAGAAATCTACATAGTCATTTTCAGCATCAAATGGGAAACCTTCCAAGCAAATCAAACTGTAATACATTACACATTACAAATTATCATTAGCCTCTACAGGATTGATTGGTCTCACTCGAAACGTTTGAGCTAACATAGGCTAATGCACTTTATCATTATGGGGTATTGTGTGTAGATGGGTCAGAAAACAAATCCATTTAATCCATTTTCAATTCAAGCTGTAACAAAACAATGTGGAATATGTCAAGGGGTACAAATACTTTCTGAAGGCACTGTATCTACCTCTTTAGAAGGGTCATCTCCACCTTGGAGAGTACTGCCTGGTAACCGCCCATGCTGTGGTAGGTCAAAGCATGGCAAGGCAGGGAAGATGGCCGACGACAGAACCAGGTCTCCCCAGTGACTGGCTCTCTGTACTCACAGCAACACTGTGACTCGTTCCCCACCAGCCTAGGACTTCTCTGGGCATTGCACATCACCGTTTCCTGCTTGCCACCCTCCTCAAAATAGCCATGGAAGTAGACCTTATCTGGGTCCTGTTCCCTTTGCCTACACAGTACCTGCACGGCCTCGCTAGAGTGCACTAGGCGGATGGACACCTTGGCAGGTCCGGGCCAATGCAGGGCCAGACGGGCAGTGTAGGTGCCATTAAAGTGGTCTGTTACAGCTCCATAAGTACTGGCCTTAAGTTCTGAGTTAAACAACTTGGCCTGAAAAAAGTCCCCTCCATAGGTTTTGATCCTGTTTTTAGTATCTCTAGCTATCAAAATCACATCTATAAACCCTCCAACTGTGTGGTTTGAATTGGGCTTGACAGAGAATGAGCACTTAGTGGGGTTTGTGGCCTCATCTGTGGATAAGGGGACAACAGGCGGTAATGACCATTGTAGCTCTGTGAGCAGAGATTCCCATTCCTCTTTACTTACTAAGGAGTCATTGGTTGGTGTAAATGTCCTGTTGGTGATTCCACTACAACTTGTGAAGCTAGTGTGGTTGTATTTGAGATGAATGGATGGTGACACATTCAGCAGGCACTGGTTGAATTGACATACCTAAAGTGAGACAATGAAAGAATCTGTTTATCACCTAGAGGCACATATAAAGTGTACCTTAATACCTCTTGAGCTTAGTATAGCTGTCTTACCCCATCAACACCACAAACACAGTGCATTCGGAAAGTATTCAGACGTCCGGACATTTCACATTTTGACAAGTTACAGCCTTATTCTAAAATTGATTAAATTGTTTTTTCCCCCTCATCAATCTACACAGACAATAGCTCATAGTGACAAAGCAAAAATGGGTTTAGAATTTTTGCAAATGTATTAAAACTAATATCACATTTACATAAGTATTCAGACACTTTTTACTCAGTACTTTTGTTGAAGCACCTTTGGCAGGGATTACAGCCTTGAGTATGATGCTAGAAGCTTGGCACACCTGTATTTGAGGAGATTCTCCCATTTTTCTCTGCAGATCCTCTCAAGCTCTGTCAGGTTGTATGGGGAGCATTGCTGCACAGCTATTTTCAGGTCTCTCCAGAGATGTTTGATCGGGTTCAAGTCCGGGCTCTGGCTGGGCTACTCAGGGACATTCAGAGACTTGTCCCGAAGCCACACCTGTTTTGTCTTGGCTGTGTGCTTAGGGTCATTGTCCTGTTGTAAGGTGAACCTTCACCCCAGTCCGAGGTCCTGAGCGCTCTAGAGCAGGTTTTCATCAAGGATCTCTTTACTTTGCTCCGTTCATCTTTCCCTTGATCCTGACTAGTCTCCCAGTCCCTGCTGCTGAAAAACATCTCCACACCATGATGCTGCCACCACCATGCCTTAAGGTAACCTTTATTTAACAATGCAAGTCAGTTAAGAACAATTTCTTATTTGCAATGACGACCTACCGGGGAACAGTGGGTTAACTGCCTTTTTCAAGGGCAGAACAGAGTTTTACCTTGTCAGCTCGGGAATTCATTCCAGCGACCTTTCGGTTACTGGCCCAACTCTCTAACCACTAGGCTACCTGTCACCTTAGGGATGGTGCAAAGTTTCCTCCAGACGTGACGCTTGGCATTCAGGCCAAAGAGTTCAATCTTGGTTTCATCAGACCAGAGAGTCTGTTTCTCCTGGTCTGAGAGTCTTTAGGTGCCTTTTGGTCAACTCCAAACGGGCTGTCATGCCTTTTATTGAGGAGTGGCTTCCATCTGGCCAATTTATCATAAGGGCCCGAATGGTGGTGTGCTGCAAAACTGGAGCAGAACTGGAGCTCTGTCAGAGTGACCATCGGGTTCTTGGTCATCTCCCTGACCACGGCTCTTCTCCCCCGATTGCTCAGTTTGGCCGGGCTGACAGCTCTAGTAAGAGTCTTGATGGTTCCAAACTTCTTCCATTTAAGAATGAAGAAGGCCACTGTGTTCTTGGGGACCTTCAATGCTGCAGATAATTTTTGTAGGCTTCCCCAGATCTTCCCCAGATCAACATGGCTTGGTTTTTGCTCTGACATACACTGTCAACTGTGGGACCTTATATAGACAGGTGTGTGCCTTTAGAAATCATGTCCAATCAATTGATTTTACCACAGGTGGACTCCAATCAAGTTGAAGAAACATCTCAAGGGTGATCGACGGAAACAGGATACACCTGAGCTCAATTTCGAGTCTCATAGCAAAGGGTCTGAATACGTATATAAATAAGGGGTTTTATTTTTTTATTAATTTTCTAAAATATTATGGCATTGTGTGTAGATTCATGAGGATATTTATTTATTTAATCAATTTTAGAATAAGGCTGTAACGTTACAAAATGTGGAAAAGGGGAAAGGATCTGAATACTTTCCGAATGCGCTGTATAATCTTCTATCAATGCTGTCGTAAACAATGTATAGCTTCAAAATGGTTCAAACAAAATAAATGTTTAAAATGATCCTGTGGATGGCATGCCAGTCTTAACATCTGAAGCTCTGTCTATACATTTGGCATGGGTTCCATTTCAGAACTTACAAATAAAAGATAAATGCAGATCAATAGAATCAAAGCCAATATCAGTAGCTGAAGCAGTCTTCCCATCCTCCATAGATCTGTTGGTAAATTAAAGAGAATGTCAAAGTGAACTTGAGCAAAGTAATAATAAACAGTCAATTATACCAATCTGAATGAAGATGTGTAAATTAATAGAATGGATATATAGTGTAGGTCAGGTTTATTCTCAGAGGGGAAGCTGAATTTATCAAGTTCTCAGCAGGATTGATGGGGCAAATCAACAACATACTTTGCTTCCTACTCAGACTCTGGAGAGAACTTCACTGCTAGAGAGAAACACATGAGGATGGTGGACGCTAAAGTTAGCCATCTAGCTGACTGCATGCATTGTTTTGTCAACTTGCTGCTTGTCTGGTCACACTTTCAGTTCTGTTTGGTAAAGCTTACCACTCTTATTTTTGCAAACATATTATACATACGTTAAACCAGTTACTCCCCAACACTGTTGACAGGAATAAATACTCGGACACTTCTACCTGAAGCAAGTAATGAGGTCTCTGTAAATGTAGCCTATTGGGCAGGCTGTGCTGCAGCTGGTGCATGTTGGGATGTGTCCTTGCCACTCCAGCATAGCTTTAACGCATTTGCACTTCAAAAAGACTCATTCAAACTTGCTTTCTAGTCGACAACGACCATGTCATAATGAAAGATGTTCTAACACTTTATGCTGGGTTTGTTTGAATACATGACGCTTTGACATGTGTTACAGCCAAAGCGTCCTACTTCTGACAGTCAAACGCTGTAGTTAAATCAAACTAGAGCATCATAAATAGTCAGCAAATAATCAAAAGGTGTTAACAGGCTATCCGAGAGTTTGTTCTTATTAAAATTCGTATTCAATCCAAGAGTGGTGTTTTTCCTTATTGATCACCAAAATACAAAGTGTACGAAATACCTTCAAAACGGTCACTGTTGGTTCTTATGCTCTTTTGTATATGGGCTGAACAACCATGAGTGACAATTCATATAGGCCTACTGAAGTAAATAATTATAATGAAAACAATGATGCATTAGATATATTAACCTAATATTCATATAGGTCTGATAATGACACTACTTTAGTGAAGACTAAGCCACCATAATTGTTATTTTGCAATAATATTAAATTACTCGAAAAAAATACGTTTCCATGAACTTGTCCATTGATTTGTTTTGACGACATTTAGAAAAGTCGCACGTAGAAAATGTTATTCGACAATTGCCAGTCATCTACGGTGCATTTCCATTTAGCCATCTTTGTGTCGCCATAGCTGTCTTTTATCGGTGCAATAAAATACAGACAATTCATTCGTCAATTAAATTGTAGGTGAACATACAGGCCTATTTAGGACGAAAGTGACAAATATGGTGATTGAAAAATAATTGAAATGTTAACTAGGTGGCTATTTCAGTGGCTGATTGACTGATGTGCTATTGACGGCTCTGATATCATTACAGGCGAGAGTTCTTTCAAGGTATGATTTCAACGCTCTTGATTGATTACAATTGTAACAATTCAGAGCCCTTATATTTGCAAAAAACTATAGTGTCGAATAATAATGAGGTGATCGAAGTGTTCCCATTACACATTTAGGCCAATGGCGCAGTTTCATGTCTCCGGTAGCCCGTTAAGGCCCGAACAGATATAATGCAATAATTTAGTAATGTTTGTCATATTCTAATAATTATAATGTGCCAAGGTATCGCCACGGTCCGTGCCATGGTGAAACGTGCACTCCTGTAGATCGGAAACAATTGGATGTTTAAACTTGCCAGACCACAAAAGTAAGGCGAAGCAATTCCGGCATTTGTGTCCTGCAAATAAACATTATTTGTATAGTTGAATGTCTATTTTGCAAGCAGTAGGCATTTAAAGATTAAATGTGAAGTGGAACGTTACAGTTACACCGTGACAACGTGCCCATCGTAGCTACATTCAGTTAAATGATTCGGCAATGACCCTTTTTTCGAAAACACAATTTCCATCAACATTTGTCGCAATAAAGAAAGTTCTACAAAACAAAATTCACCCTGTGGAAAGAATAAAAATGTGTCCGATCTTTAGAAGGTTTCTCCTGTATCTGCCGCTTCTATAAGACGTAATGTTTTTTTGCGACATTGCTTTTGTCGAATAAACCTGTGTCAATGGAAACATGTCTAATGTAGGCTACATTCCCTTTTTAGGTAACAAGACCAACAAATAATGACAATTGTAGGTATCAAAAATATATAGAAGATGGCCTACTGATTTCTATAATTCCATGTAAAATTAGGCTATGGCGTACTTTGATAATTGATTCATCTGGGTGGTTAATAAAAGCCCTAAACAGTTACAATACCTTCTTCAATGGATAAGCAGAGTGTAAATAAGAAAACTAATCTTAGAAAAACGCTCCAGATCATACGTTAAATGTTACAATTTTTCATTAAGTCTGGTTCTACTCTCCAAAGTCTCATTTATTCACCAGGTATTATTATGCCTTGAAAGACTAGTGGAATCTGCGTGGGTCGCTGGATAGGTAGGATGACTGACAGTGAAGGTGAACAGGTGGTCACGTGTCAGGTGACAGAGGAATGGATGAGACTGAGGCAGGAATTCCTTTAACCATAAAGTGGTATATTTACTGAGTAGTCTGTTCTGCATCACAAAGGAAACAAATAACATGTATCCAATCAAATTCATAATCAAAGATCAAATCATATCATTCATTATTAACATAATTTAGGGAATTCAACAGTCCAGTTCATTAAGAAGTCAATAGTAATCATCCGCGAGTCATTTAGGCTCGTAACTATTTATCATAAATTATGAAAGAATACAAACAGTTAATGGTGATACAATCTATAATCCCCATGATCAAAGTCAATCAGTTAGCAAACAATGACGTTTCTCATTTCACTCTTTCAATTGTCTTCATGTGTACATATAATTAATTTCAATACACATGAACCGTATCGATTGCATAATTGGCCTATGAGGATCCGTAGGGCCGTGATCATTGACAATTCACATTACACAATATGTTTGAAGCTGCGCTCCAAGCCGCAATAACTATTAACAATAACTGAATGGCCCACTCTCCCGATCGCCACAGATAATTCAGATGAAAGGTAACATAGTCGGTGGATTCATGGACGCACAGCACTTCTGGATCGGATGGAGTTAGGGAAGAGAAAGCAGCGAGATCAGGCGATGGCAATTTCCTCCTTTTATGGAGTTGAGATCTGTCGGACATTTCCACCTGACCTAATTAAAGCGCCCCTGGCCCAGCTGAGTAAATGGCAATGAATTAAAGGATTATTCCACCAACTCCATGGGCCTTTTCTACAGCATGTATGGCACAAGAACTTTAACCATTCGTGTTTCAATGTGGAGAAGGCTGATGCTGATGGGATGTATCGACTTGCTATTACAAACACGGACCCAACAGATGAAGCCATTTACTATTGTGCAGTGAGAACAGCCTATGAAGTCAACTTTATCAATGGGACTCTTTTACTATTGAAAGGTAATCATAGTATCTAAATACTATTAACATTAGTACATTTACATGTTATTCACACAGCTCGCATCGTACCCACTGTGTTGTGTGAATTGTTTGAATGCCAGTAGTAGCATATGTGTTATTACAAAATAAAAACTCTCATTAATGTGTAGAATTAGCTGACAAAACTGAACTCTTAGAATCTTTGAAGCACGTGATATATTAGAGAATCGAAACATGTATCCCATTTAGGTAAGAATCACCAAAGGTCACACTATCATACCGTGGTGCAGAGGCCAGTGTCTGACCCAGTCCATCCAGGACACTCTGTGACTCTGCAGTGTACAGTACTCTCTGAGACCTGTACAGGAGAACACAGTGTGTACTGGTTCAGAGCCAGATCAGGAGAATCCCATCCAGGATTCATTAACACCTCTTGTTCCAAGAGCCCTGAAACTCCCTCTCCTACACATAGCTGTGTCTACAGCCTCTCCAAGAACAACCTCAGCCCCACTGATGCTGGGACTTACTACTGTGCTGTGGCCACATGTGGTGAGATCCTGGTCGGCAACGGAACAAAACTGGATGCCAAATGTACTTTTATGACCACTATTAATGTAAAGGATCAGATGGGAAGAAGCTTTGTAACCTTAGAACTGATTAACATTGCACCATAATAACAAACTGAGGTCAACAATCAATGAAAATAGCTAAAGAATATATAGATTAAGAAAAATAAATGCTTTATTTGACTTTATCATTCATTTTAATTGTATTTTTATTTTTTCAAATGTATTATTATTTTTTGACTTTTTATTTTTTTAAAGCCTGTCACATATGTGGAATGTGTTTTGTTGGTTGATTGAAAATCAAGAAAACTTAATAAAACTTTACATTGAAAAAAAAATGCCTACTAAGATATATGGAACTTACAATGCAGCCTTTAAAAGGTTGGACTGTCACACCCTGACCATAGAGAGCCTTTTTATTCTATATTTTGGTTAGGTCAGGGTGTGACTAGGTTGAGTAATCTAGGTTGTTTTATTTCTATGTTGGCCTGGTATGGTTTCCAATCAGAGGTAGCTGTTTATCGTTGTCTCTGATTTGGGATCATATTTAGGCAGCCATTTCCCCACTGTGTTTTGTGGGATCTTGTTTTTGTGTTGGTACCTGTGAGCACTCCAGAACGTCACGGTTAGCTTATTCTTTGTTGTTTTATTGTGCGGTTCACTTATAATAAAAAATGTGGAACCCATATCACGCTGAGCTTTGATCTGAGTATGCTTACAAGATCGTGACATCGACAAAGAAGTTACTATTGTTCATTATTTTGTTATTCGATCATAAAAAGCTGTTTTCATTGTATTGTTATTATGTTCACCATGTATTTGTAGTTGGGATGGACTGTAATGCACTGGTTCCAGTTGGTATTAGTCTGTGTGGAGCATTGATGTTGAAAGCTGTGTTACTGTTCTTCATCCACTCAAGTCAAAAGGAAACAAACTGTGAGTATTAAACTGGTGCTGGAATTTAATAACTTTTGCCATAATTAAATAACTGGTGCTAAAATTTGCCATTTTCTTGACTACATGAAACATTGAATTTTAAACAATTAAATCATTTAATTATATTTATACAAATCATCATGTTGGGAGGCTATTCAAAGTTGGACCATTTCATTTTAAAAATAACATACTTCCTACGTACACAATTTAGTTAGGAAAAAGACTGACTTGTTTGAATATTTTCCTGTAGTCTAATCAATGTTTGTTTGATTTATTAGTGTCCTCAGCAACCAGTCTAGAGACAATAAGCTCAGAGCAACTATTCAAAGAGTGAGCTGGTTACAAGTCAAGTGCTCTAATTTCCTGTTTATCTTTATGTATCTCTGATGTTACGGATACAGGTATGCTGTGTTCTTTTCTCTCCTTCTCTCCTCACAGGTGGCAATCATCACTCTCCAATCAGTCACCAATCAATCATCAATTTCCATTACCCTATCACATCCCCTTGGTTTAAAAACCCTGGCCCATGTTTCCTCTAAAGCTCAATCTCTCTGTGTCTCAATCTCAATCTCTCTGTGTCTCAATCAATCTCTCTGTCAATCTCTCTGTCATACAATCTCTCGGTAGTTCTGTTTGTTTTAGCATCTCCAGATCACTTTGTACTCACCTGTGAGTATTGGTGTTTGATGGTGGGAAAAGGGGGAACCAAGACAAGTCGCCCATGCCCATGGGCATACATTACCCGTAGGAATACTTTGTATAAAAACACTAGTTCGAGTAGAACTGGTCAGACCACCCACTGTATTTTGGGTTAGTTAATTAGCTGTTGGTGAAGTAGGCTAGTCTAGCTTAGGGGTTTTTTGGATATTTATTATTTTTTTCCTTGAGTCCAGCTCAGCCCCTTTTCCTGCTCCCCCAAATTAACTTGTGTTTTCCAATAAACCATGAGTGTTTGAAGGTAATTTATTTGTCTGTGGTTATTTTGTTCTCTCTTTTTCACTATTATAATTTGCATGAGTTATGTTATGGGTCTCGTTACCACCCCTCCTAATTTGTCGGGCCAAAAGGGATTTGTAACATCTGACATTGTGTTACATTTACATTACATTTAAGTCATTTAGTAGACGCTCTTATCCAGAGCTCAAATTAACCAACATGTTATGCAGGCACCATACTGTTATGCTGGGGGGGTGGATGGATGGGGTTAATATATTTTTTTTAAGTATGTGACTAACATCAATTCTATAATTAAGATGAGTGATTCACTAATCTCAGGAATTGCTGTTTTTCTCTCCATGTTCCTTCTCAGGGATTCAGTGGTGACTGGCCTCATACACTGCAGTGACCTTTATGACCAAGATTACTGGAACCAGGAGAAAGAAATGAAAGAACAGGGGGAGCATCCAATCGGTCAACCATTTTAAGTTGCAACCTGACAGAAACAAGCAATCTTTTTTTTACAGACATAGATTACAGTTTGTTTTCTATAGTTTAAAGGGGTGTTACTAACCAATCATGTATACAGTGTGGCTTGTGCTTTCTTGTTTCTTTGATCATTTCTGAAATTAAGTGTGAATGCATGTGCAGTATGTTTAATTAGTAGTCCATTTCAAAGAGTTGAACTTTGACAATTATATAAATCAACATTGTAATTTTATTATTTTAAATAATGTGATGAATCAGACAATGTTTAAATATAAAGTGGTTTGATGATCCTACACAGCCCTACTGGGACATGCTGGTGCATTACAGCTATAATCATGCTGCTGGAACTGAAGAAATACTGTAGAACGTAATTAACCTTCATTAAATACAATGTTTAAGAAGGTATGCTATCTTATTGTTTGTTTCATGGGTTACAGTAAATACCACAACAATCATAAATTTAGGAAAAAATATTAAAACCAAAATGGAACCATAATACAATTGTACATTATAGCAAATAGAAAAATGACTTCAAATGGGGGATGATCAACAAAAATGTGAAATACCTTTAAATTGCAACAAACTTTACTGTAGATAAAATAGTTAAGTAATCCTTGTCCGAGCTCATAGGTTCAATATTTAATAGTGCAAGGCAGCTTGATTGTCAGGGGTGTGTACGGGAGGCGAAGTCAGGTGTAGGAGAGCAGAGTGTATTAACTTGTTATGGCTGCAATCCCCCTATCAGGATAAGTGTCATTAACAACCGCTGAATAGCATAGTGCTACATACAATAAATATTACTATAAATATGTATATTTATGAAATCACAAGTGTAATATAGGAAAACACAGCTTAGCCTTTTGTTAATCCACCTGTCGTGTCAGAATTTGAAATGATGCATTACAGTGAAAGCAATCCAAGCGTTTGTGTAAATTTATCGATCGCACGATAAACATGAAGTACACTTAGCATCAGGTAGCTCTGTCACAAAAATCAGAAAAGCAATCAAATTAATCGTTTACCTTTGATCTTCAGATGTTTTCACTCACGAGACTGCCAGTAACACAACAAATATTCCTTTTGTTTCATAAAGATTTTTTTATATCCAAAATACCTCCGTTTGTTTGTCGTGTTATGTTCAGAAATCCACAGGAAAGAGCGGTCACGACAACGCAGACACAAATTTCAAATAGTTTCCATAATGTCCACAGAAACATGTAAAATGTTTTTTATAATCAATCCTCAGGTTGTTTTTAAAATATATAATCTATAATATATCAACCGCAAATGTCTTTCACAGTAGGAGAGGGGGAAACAATATCTGTCCAAATTCTGTTGCGCAAACAAAACTCATGTGACCACTTAACGCGATGTCATCGTTCTGGCTCATTTTTCAAAATAAAAGCCTGAAACTATGAAGACTGTTGACACCTTGAGGAAGCGATAGGAAAATGAATTTGGTTCAAATCCCTTTAAATCCAGCAAAGGGAGGCTATGGAACATGGAGTTTTCAAAATAGAAGCCACTTCCTGTTTTGATTTTCCTCTGGGTTTTGCCTGCAATATCAGTTCTGTTATACTCACAGACAATATTTTGACAGTTTTGGAAACTTTAGTGTTTTCTATCCAATACTAATAATAATATGCATATCTTAGCAACTGAGACTGAGGTGCTGGCCATTTACAATGGGCACCTTTTCATCCAAGCTACTCAATACTGCCCCTGCAGCCATATGAAGTTAAACAGGCGCACTTCAATTCCGGTCCAAAAATGACAGCACATAAAAACAATAATGTGCCAAAAACACAGAACATAGCAAAAGTATGGAGCCTGACTATCCACATAACAAACAATTACACACAAAGACATGGAGAACAGAGGACTAAATACATGCAGTGTGATTGTGGAATGAAAACCAGGTGTGTAATGGAACAAGACAAAACAAATGGACATATGAGAAATGGAGCAGCGATGGCTAGAAAGCCGGTGATGCCAATCGCCACCCAAACAAGGAGTGGAGCCGACTTCGGTTGAAGTTGTGACATTGATGTACAAGTACACCTCCTGGATAGGACACTTAACCCAATCCATCTCCTTTATATTGAGTGCCAAACAGAGGCATTCATTCCCATTTTTAGAGTAATTCACATGACTCGACCGGGGATCCAACCCTCAACCTTCTAATCTCACGGTAGACAATAAACACAAGGCCACTGAATTGGCTCATTGTTAAACAGTATGTCTAAACAAAAGGCTGACATACAAGATATATGATACAAGAGAAGTATATAGAATCACCAAGGAAGTCTAAAAAAGCAATATAATCAAAGACTAAGATTAAAGGCCAAGCAAAAAAGATAGGTATTCCTGCATGATTTAAAGACCTCAATGGTTTCTGGCCCTCTACCTCACATGACAAGCCATTCCATAACAGTGGTGCTCTGACAGAGAACACTCCTAGAAGAACAAGTTTATTCTATGATACATTATAGTATCAGCAAGGCTAAAATGTCATGACTGTCTGGATACATTATATACATATATACTAATAAGAGTTTCTTGACCAAAATAGACCCATTCCTCTGCACATGAACAAAGTTCAGTCCCAGTCTGAACACCTGACATCAGAGTACACAGTCTCCTGTTGTGTCTCTCTTCTTTCTTCCTCTTTTAGTTTTCCTCTCAGAGAAATTCAATGCAGCATAGTTCACGTAACTCCATCTTGATCCTGTGAACCTTCATGTTTTTTTATAAATACAGTGGGGCAAAAAAGTATTTAGTCAGCCACCAATTGTGCAAGTTCTCCCACTTAAAAAGATGAAAGAGGCCTGTAATTTTCATCATAGGTACACTTCAACTAGGGGCTCTTTGGCGGGTTGCTGTGGAGGGTGCCGGGCAGTTGACCGGGGTAGGGGTAGCCATGTGGAAAGCATGGCCAGCCGTAGAGAAATCCTTATTGAAATTCTCAATTATAGTGGATTTATCGGGGTGACAGTGTTTCCTAGCCTCAGTGGGCAGCTGGGAGGAGGTGCTCTTATTCTCCATGGAACTTTTTTGAGTTAGTACTACAGGATGCAAATTTCTGTTTGAAAAAGCTTGCCTTAGCTTTTCTAACTGCCTGTGTATATTTGTTCCTAACTTCCCTGAAAAGTTGCATATCACGGGGGCTATTCGATGCTAATGCAGAACGCCTGTTAAGAGATTTTTTAATCAATAATGACTAATTATGTATACATTTCAATCAGGACTGACTAATCAGAATACTATTATGTTACTCTATAGATGTATGAATTTTCTTTTAATCCTAGTACTGAATATAATGTGTGTAAATATAATCAAGAATTAGAACAATGACTGTCTGTTCCTTGGTAGAAATGAATGAACTTATTGTCAGACAGGCTAGAATGCTTATCTACACAGGCAGCCCTTGGCTCGGTCATAAATTATCCAAATTAGGAGAGACAATGTTGGAAGGCTTGAGAACTATACAGCCATTGTACTGGAGTGGACTTGAGACGTGACAGTTTGAAAACTAATGATGTCATTTTCAGTTTATAACCTGTTGTAAAATCTTTCATGTTCAGTACTCTCGAGAATAAACGCTGCTGATTGATTTTGAGACTGGTCTCTGTCCATTTTATGCAAATAAGAGTCTTACAAGTTCTTAGGAGTGAACTGAGTGTTGCATTTAATTGGGTATTAAAACATGTAGGAATTTAATTCCAGTAACCATTGGTCCTTCGAAACCGGGATCTAAAATACCCGTCTCTGTCATCTGAAGGTCGTACACCGAAAATTGTGCACGAGCGGGTCTGGTCCCGTTATTTAAGACCTGGCCTCTGAGTTGAGGTTAAAGACCAGACCGGTGTACACCCCAGACCGACAGGGACGGTGACTACATCCAACGAACATTGATTTTCCCAGTCGGCAACAAAGTCAGTAGCCTATATTCTCGATTCTGGGGGGAATGATTTAAGTTATCTTTGATTTGATGCTCTAAAAGGTTTCGAATTTATCAAGAATAGGAGCTTTGCTATTCCAAACAGATCCAATGAGTTGTGTATGACCGATATACACTGGGTTTTTTATAACCCTGGCAGGTTCAAGATAACCTGGGGTACCGTGAAAACCATAAATAAACTAGCTTGATAGATCTGGGTGCCTTGGAGGCCAGAGGGGTCATTAAGACGGGACATGCAGTCCAAATGAGAAGGAGAGGGAAACCAAAATCTAGAGGAATGGGATAAAAGCCAAATCTATAGACAAGAGGATCCAGGAGGGAAGCCTAATATAGCGAAGTGAGACAAGATATCGGTGTACTTTAAAAGTCCTATGAGGCAACATGAAATAGGAGGGATTTACGACCCCTGGGTAATGGCTTATAGTTGTAAGGGTGAGACATGGTATCTGATCGAGAGTCAAAGCTATAGACAACGTTTCCACAAAGGAGAAAACGAAGGAGAGAATACACACCATAAATAAACTTGCTTGATAGATCCGGGTGCCTTGGAGGCCAGAGGGGTTATTAAGATGGGACATGCAGTCCAAATGAGGTTCCAGGAGAGAGGGAAACCTAAAATAGTGGTAAAATATCCTTGTCTCATCACGCACCAGCGACTCCTGTGGCGGGCCGGGCGCAGTGCGTGCTAACCAAGGTTGCCAGGTGCACAGTGTTTCCTCCGACACATTGGTGCGGTTGGCTTCCGGGTTGGATGGCGCTGTGTTAAGAAGCAGTGCAGCTTGGTTGGGTTGTGTATCGGAGGACGCATGACTTTCAACCTTTGTCTCTCCCGAGCCCGTACGGGAGTTGTAGCAATGAGACAAGATAGTAGCTACTAAAACAATTGGATACCACGAAATTGGGGAGGAAAAGGGGTGAAAAAAAGAAGAAAAATAAAATAAAATCACTAACCTGAACAGTAATGGACAAGGCATATTGATATTAGAGAGAGGCATGTGTAGCCAAGTGAACATATGGGTCCAATGAGTGGTTGCGCTGGCTGGGGACACAGTTAGTAACAGTTAGTAGGCCGGAGCTAAACAAGCTAGCAACTAGTAGACCAGGGCAAGCTAGCAGCTAGCAGTTAGCAGGTTAGCAAGCAAGCAGTTAGCATGGGCTAGCAGTTAGCAGACCGGGTTAGCAAGCAAGCAGTTAGCAAGGGCTAGCAGTTAGCAGACCGGGCAGGCAAGCAAGCAGTTAGCAGACCAGGGCTCGGCAGTGTAGCAGTTAGCAGACCGGGTTAGCAAGCAAGCAGATAGCGGGGGCTAGAAAGTTAGCCTTTGGGGGGATGTCGCGATGGGGGTAAGTCTATTTTTGCCTCTTAGTAGGGTTCCAAGTAGCTCTAGGTAGCTAGCAGGCCGATATTTTGGCCCAGGAGTATTCTTCGGTGGTAGCACAGGAGCCCTAGACACAGGAGTCTAACCAGACACCCAGGTATTTGTAGTTGTCCACGTATTCTAAGTCAGAGCCGTCCAGAGTAGTGATGCTGGATGGGCGAGCAGGTGCGGGCAGTGATCGATTGAATAGCATGCATTTAGTTTTACTTGCGTTTAAGAGCAGTTGGAGGCCACGGAAGGAGAGTTGTATGTATTAGAAGGTAATGAGAAGTTATTAATGGTCTTTAGTTCAGGGATCTTACATCTTCATATGTTTTTTATGTGTCTGTTTGGTTTTATACATTTATGTGCATTTAAGAAAGTGTTGTTTCAGATTGATTTATATGAAACCATAAATGTACCATTTAGGTAAGAATCACGAGAGGTCTGATTACAAGACCGTGGTACAGCTGCCAATGTCTGGCCCATTACACCCAGGAGAAAATGTGATTCTGCAGTGTACAGTGCTCTCTGGGACCTGTACATGAGAACACAGTGTGTACTGGATCA